>NC_063195.1:254946-332446 GCF_017589495.1 Alosa alosa | reverse complement strand
CATGCAGTTAACACTGTACGTGTGTGTTAAAGTTGACACTGTACCGTGTGTGTTAAAGTTAACACCATGCAGTTAACACTGTACCGTGTGTTAAAGTTGACACCATGCAGTTAACACTGTACTGTGTGTGTTAAAGTTAAGACCATGCAGTTAACACTACCGTGTGTGTTAAAGTTAAGACCATGCAGTTAACACTACCGTGTGTGTTAAAGTTAACACCATGCAGTTAACACTGTACTGTGTGTTAAAGTTGACACCATGCAGTTAACACTGTACTGTGTGTGTTAAAGTTAACACCATACAGTTAACACTGTACTGTGTGTGTTAAAGTTAACACCATGCAGTTAACACTGTACCGTGTGTTAAAGTTGACACCATTCAGTTAACTGTATGTGTTAAAGTTGACACCATGCAGTTAAGTTTTCTGAGTTGGAAAACCTTTCACAGCACAATATTGCCTTTAACTCTTAGAACCCGTTTGATGCAAAGTGCGTCAAAAAAGACACCCTTTCTTCTGTTACATTGCTCCGGAACTGTTCGTCGTAGCGAGATGAAACCTTTATTGTGTGACAGAGGATAGAAGTGGGGCTTTCCAATGAGCCTACACACTTGTCTGTACGATCAAGTATGAACATTTTAAAAAATCATGAAATTAAATCAAATTGCATCATATTTACAGTTTATACTTCTCTGCGTTCACCTGCACACTCATTACTCTTGTTTGAATTACGAACCTGTGATCACATAGATATGGCAAGCATATCAGATGAAAGAGGAGACACAGGGCTATCCATTGGTACCATGTATATCAATCCTTCTGGCTTATAAAAACAGACTAAGTGACTGCAAAATAATAGCGTCATGAATACAAACCAATGCTGCACACTCATTACTCTCATTTGAATTACTCGCGGACCTGTGATCGGATAGATATGTCACGCATGTCAGATGAAAGAGGAGACACAGAGCTATCATTTGATACCAAGTACATCCTTCTGGGTTATAAAACAGACAAAGTGTCAGCAAAATAATAACTAATAACATATAGCTGGACTTACCCCATGTTTTGTCTGTTTTGTGGCAAAGCATGTTTATAATCAAGCTATCGTTTGTTTCTCTATGGTAAAAGCATGGTCATAATCGGTTTTGAGATCTAGCAAATTCCTGCATGGCATCCAATTCAAGGCTCACATTGCATCCCAATTTGTTCAACAAAGAAACACCTTTTGCCTTTACTTGGTTCATGGCAATGCAGTAAAAAGTTGAGAATCATTATGAGTGCATACACCATAGGCACACAACACGCAACCTCGGGTCAAGTCAGGTCAGATCAGTTTGTGAAACAGATATGGAGCGCAGAAAGGTAATTTTTCATCACTAAATAAAAAATGCCATTTATTTCCGTAAATCACACACCACATATTTCTGGAAATTGCTCAGCCCCAGAGTATCCCTCCAACATGGCAATTATATTGCCAGATTCAGGACAGTCTGCCCTACACACACATTGAATGCATGTAGATCTAAGAGCTTGCTGTGGCGAGATACATGTCAAAATATAAAAAAAACATTATAATACACTTTCTATATTTTAATTCTTTAAATAACAGATCTGGATAGCCTAGACCAGTGTTTCTCAAACTTTTACAGACCAAGGACCACTTAACCATTAGAAAAAACCTCACGGACCACCTGGCTAATAGACACAATAGGCCTACTCACTGAACCACCTTGCTTATTGTCTTTGCACCTTGCTTATTATGTCAGAGGATTCATATGATTTAAATTGTCATAGCTTACATAGGCAGTATTGCAGAACTTTGGATTTACATACTTCCACAAATTGGTTCAATATTGCAAACAACTCATCTATATTACTCGCGGACCACTTGGGATAGCTTGCGGACCACCAGTGGTCCCCGGACCACACTTTGAGAAACACTGGCCTAGACTCTGCTGAAAGAAACAATATATAATATGTGTGTGTGGCACTTACAATGACCAGAATAAATCCTTATGAATAAAGGTAGTGAAAATGCCCTAAAAACAGCTTAGGGTTCTAAGGGTTAAATACAGAAAGAAGCTTCTAGCAGTGCCAATGTGACTCTGGGTGGTGTGTAAGGTGTGTAAGTGTGTGTGTGTGTGTGTGTGTGTGTAAGGATATCACTCCCATGTATGTGTTTGTTATGATGGTCATAGAGGAATATCTGGTGCATGATTGATTTATTTGACATCATAAGTTTCATTTGTTTTGGTCTGAATGCTCGGCCAGCATGTTAAGTTCCATTAGCTTTGTATCATTGGTTGATTGGTATTTTAATTTGATTGGTTAATTGGTATTTTAATTTGATTGGTTGATTGGCCTGTCAGTGATGCTGTGAATCCCTCCTTTTTCTTTCTTCTGTTGTTCTTTATGTTACTTTGTTGTTGTTTGTTGTTGTTACTTTGTTGTTGTTTGTTGTTGTTGTTTTGGTGTTCTATTGTTTAGGTCCCTCAGCCCAACAGTATCTGCGGATACAGCTCCGCCCCCTGGTCCCTGGCTCTGTTACCATGGTGAACGGGGACCTCTCCCAAACGTGTCACATCCTGTCTTTCCCCCCCACATAACCCTCCCCCACACCAACCGCTCTTCACTTCATTTGGCTATAACACACCTGAAGACACACACACAGGTACACACACACACACACACGAACACACACACACACACGCACACACACAGGTACACACACACCCACACACAGGTACACACACACATGCACACACACACACACAGGCACACACACACACACCAACTGCTCTTCACTTCATTTGGCTATAACACATCTGAAGACACACACACACACACACACACACATACACTCTGGGGGTGGCAGTGTTCCAAAGGTAAATGTACTCCATGAAAAGAGAAAACTAAAGGAACATGTTGTGTATATGCGTGTGAGTGTGAGTGATTGGAAGTGTGAGAGTGTGTTTTGTGTGTATTTGTGTTTTTGTGCATGTGTTTGTTAGTGTACCTGTGGTTCTGTGTGTATGTTTATATGTATGTGTGTCTGTGTGTATGTGTGTGCACATGTGTGTGTGTGTTTGTATGTATGTGTGTGCACATGTGTGTGTGTGTGTGTGTTTGAATGTGTGTTTGTGTGTCTGTGTGTATGTGTGTGCACGTGTGTGTGTGTTTGTATGTGTGTATGTGTGTGTGTGTGTGTGTGTGTGTGTGTGTATGTGTTTGTATGTGTCCCTGTGTGTATGTGTGTGCACATGTGTGTGTTTGTGTGTGTGTGTGTGTGTGTATGTGTGTGTGTGTTTGTATGTGTCCCTGTGTGTATGTGTGTGCACATGTGTGTGTGTGTTTGTATGTGTCCCTGTGTGTGCGCGCTGAGTGTGACATTTTACACCGATATGATAATTGCCCACATTAACGCTAACATTAACATTTATGCTGGTAATAGCCAATGCTGTGATTTGATCAATGGTTTAGTGGCAAACTTAAGTTTGCTGCATTTGCAAATGTAGCCTATAATAATCTACACAGATATTTGCAAATTATCACCAAAAGTCAATATGAAGGATTTAGTAGGCTATTTAAGCTACAAAGAACTGCAGTATTGCCAGGATGACTATAGGACCCTTGCCTGGGAGGGAAGTTTATCTCAATTTTGACTAAAAAAGTCAGGAAAGCCTATTAAATTCATGCAGTGAGTATACAGTAGGCCTACTTATGCCTATGTGTTTGGATGTTGCTGGATAGTGGCTGCTACAACAATTGAGGGAGGGAGTGCTGGAGGAGGAGGAGGAGGAGGAGAAGAGAGGGGAGAAAGAGCACAGGCTGGGCAGTCCAGTACCAGGCAGGAGGAGGAGGAGGAGACCCGTAGGCAGGGTACCCGTAGGCAGGGTTACCGTAGGCAGGGTACCCGTAGGCTAGCCATTTATTTCATATTGCGCGCGCATTTTTTATTTTGTTTTGTATTGGGAGTTGGGGGCCTGTGCCCCAGCAAAGCTCTAGGTCTAGAATCGCCCCTGGTGGGGTCTAATTCCCTAAAATGCTAAGTGGTTGAATTCTAGATTATAGGATATAGTGGGGTCTAATTCCCAAAATGCTAACTGGTTGAATTCTAGATTTCCTATCTTCGGGATACAGTGGGGTCTAATTCCCAAAATGCTAACTGGTTGAATTCTAGATTATAGGATATAGTGGGGTCTAATTCCCAAAATGCTAACTGGTTGAATTCTAGATTATAGGATATAGTGGGGTCTAATTCCCAAAATGCTAACTGGTTGAATTCTAGATTATAGGATATAGTGGGGTCTAATTCCCAAAATGCTAACTGGTTGAATTCTAGATTTCCTATCTTTGGGATATAGTGGGTCCTAATTACTGACTCTAGAACACACTATAGTCTATAATCCATAACTCTCCAAACTGATGTGGTGTCTTTTGAGGAGTGTATGTGTATATTTGTATGTATGTATGTATGTATGTATGTATGTATGTGTATGTTTGTATGTATGTATGCATGTACGTGTATGTGTGTGTGCAATTATAATGGAACTATCCAACAGACAGACACCTTCAAACTGAATATCTGTGTGAGACTAGTATCTGTGTGTGTGTGTGTGTGTGTGTGCAATTCTAATGCAACTATCCAACAGACAGACACCTTCAAACTGAATATCTGTGTGAGACTAGTATCTGTGTGTGTGTGTGTATGTGTGTGTGTGTGTGCAATTCTAATGGAACTATCCAACAGAAAGACACCTTCAAACTGAATATCTGTGTGAGACTAGTATCTCTGTGCGTCTGTGTGTGTTTGTGTGTGTGTGTGTTGCTAGGTAACCGTGGTCATGTTGGCAGTCCCCATGGTTCACCGACACTCAGTGGTCATCACAGCACTGCCAGTGAAGAAGTGTGGGTCCTGAGAAAACCAGGAGGAGGTACACAAACACACACACGTGACGGTGTGTGTGTGTGTGTGTGTGATGGTGTGTGAGTGTGTGTGTGACGGTGTGTGTGACGGTGTGTGTGTATATAGTGTATGTGTATACAGTGTGTGTGACGGTGTGTGTATGTGTGTGTGTGTGTGATGTGTGTGTGTGTGTGTGTGTGTGTAACGGTGTGTGTGACGGTGTGTGTGTAACGGTGTGTGTGTGTGTATAATGTGTGTGACTGTGTGTGTGTGTGTGACGGTGTGTGTGTGACCGTGTGTGTGTGTGACCGTGTGTGTGTGTGTGTTGCTGGTTTGTGTCTGTGTGACGGTGTGTGTGTGTGTGTGACGGTGTGTGTGTGTGTGTGTGTTGCTGGTGTGTGTCTGTGTGACGGTGTGTGTGTGTGTGACAGTGTGTGTGTTTGTGTATAGTGTGTGTGTGACGGTGTGTGTGTGTGTGACAGTGTGTGTGTGTGTGTGTGTTGCTGGTTTGTGTCTGTGTGACGGTGTGTGTGTGTGTGTGTGACCATGTGTGTGTGTTGCTGATGTGTGTCTGTGTGACGGTGTGTGTGTGTGTACAGTGGGCAGCATGGGCAGCACTGTGTGTGTGTGTGTGTGTGTACAGCGGGCAGCATGGGCAGCACTGTGTGTGTGTGTTGCTGGTGTGTGTCTGTGTGACGGTGTGTGTGTGTGTGCAGCGGGCAGCATGGGCAGCACTGTGTGTGTGTGTTGCTGGTGTGTGTCTGTGTGACGGTGTGTGTGTGTGTGCAGCGGGCAGCATGGGCAGCACTGTGTGTGTGTGTGTACAGCGGGCAGCATGGGCAACATGTGTGTGTGTACAGCGGGCAGCATGGGCAGCACTATGTGTGTGTGTGTACAGCGGGCAGCATGGGCAGCACTGTGTGTGTGTGTGTGTGTGTGTGCAGCGGACAGCAGGGGCAGCACTGTGTGTGTGTGTGTGTGTGACGGTGTGTGTGTGTGTGCAGCGGGCAGCATGGGCAGCACTGGCAGTCTGAGTGGACGTTCCAACAGCTGTGGGCAAAGTGGCAATGCCAACGCTCACCTGACCAGCAGCACCCCGGTGCCAACCTCACCCGTGCCGGTCTCCACGGCAACCACCACGCCAACCACGACACCTGCCTCACCGACGCCCACCAACACCCACGGCCTCAACGTGCCAGGACTCCACGCACAGGCCGAGGGAGTGAAGGTGTGTCACACACACACACACAACACACACACACACACAACACGCACCCACACCAGCAACACACACTCACACATACACACAACACGCACACACACATACGTGCGTAACTTGGGTGTGACTGCAACCTCTCACTCCAAGCTCACATCAGTAACATCACCAAATCCGCCTTTCTTTCCACCTCAAAACATCTGCAGACTCCGGCCCTCACTGTCAGACGCTGTGCGGAGACTCTGACATGCCTTCATCACCTCCCGTCCTGGACTACTGTAGCGGTGTCCTTTATGGTCTTCCCACCAAAGCACTGGACAAGCTACAGCGTGTCCTTCGGCTGCCAGGATCCTCACACACACAGCGATGGCAACACATTACCCCACACTCAAGCAGCTTCACTGGCTCGGTGAAGTCAGCATCACCTACAAAATATTACTCCCTTAAATACAAATCCCTCAATGCTCTTGCTCCCCTGTACCTCTCGATCTCATCCAGCATCACTCCCAGCCATATCCCTGAGGTCCCTCTGGCAAGGACCCGCTTTGTCATCCCCGTTCCAGGCCTACGGACTTTTGGTGACAGAGCCTTCTGTGTTGCTGCCCCCACCCTTTGGAACAGTCTACCTCTCCATATCCGCCAAGCCCCCACACTGGCTACGTTCAAAAGCACCTAAAAATCCATTTGTTCACTGAGGCCTATGGTCCTTAACCATCCTGCCCCCAACCCTTTACCCCCCCCTCTCTTCCCCTCTATTCCCCGCCCTATCTTTTTTGTAAAGCCACCTTGGGTTACTTTGAAAGGCTTATATAAAACAAGTTTATTATTACAGTGCATGAAAATGCACTGTACTGTTCTTCCTGAACTTCAACAACTTCTTATTATTATTATTCCGCTTTTACCACTTTTTCCGGGCCTTATTTCTCTTGAACAGTTTAACTTAGAAACTTTATTCAAACTTTGTAGCGTAGGTATTCAAACGGACCAAGCTGCTATGTCTTTTCAACTTTGAAACGTTTATACTTTTAAACTATTAAAGAAAACTTTTTAAAATCCAACATTGCCGACAGACATCATAATCTGACCCGTTAAGCAATTAGAATCCCTATGGAAGGTGTTCAGGCCACCTGCAGCCTCAGGCTTTAAGCATACAATCTGGGTCAATTAAGACTACACATCCTATTCAACTGTTTCCTCTGCCCAAAACTGTTTCAAAATAAAAGTCCTCACTACAATAATCCACTGTAATTGTAACAATAATCCACTGTAACAATGTAACCCATTAAACTACTGAACTTTTTACATTCAACTTTTAAACGGTCTACTTTTAAACTATGATTAAACTATCTATTAAACTAGCTGTCTATCAACAACTTTTAACTTGTCATCAACTATGTCAACACTTGTCATCAACTATGACTCCTAACAGCATAGTTAGCATGTTAGCATTTTTAGCATAACTACTAAAAATGATAAGCTAGGTTAGCTAAGTCACATGGTTAACATAGTTAGCATGTTAGCATTGTTAACATGCTAGTTAGCATAGTTAGCATAACTACTAAAAATGATAAGCTAGGTGAGCTAAGTCACATGGCTAGCATAGTTAGCATGTTAGTTACCATAGTTAGCATAACTGCTAAAAATGATTAGCTAGGTTAGCATAGTTAGCATGCTAGTTAGCACAGTTAGCATAACTACTAAAAATGATAAGCTAGGTTAGCTAAGTCACATGGTTAACATAGTTAACATGTTAGCATTGCTAACATAGTTAGTATGTTTAGCAAAACTGCTAGAAAACGTTAGTTAAGTTAGCTAAGTAGCATGGTTAGCATGTTAGCATTTCTAGCACTGCTATAAAATATTAGCTAAGTAGCATGGTTAGCATAGTTAAAAATCTTAGCATAACTGCTAGCAAACATCAGAGCCATTCCAACTTTCAGTTATCGTCAAATATCTACCTATACACAGCCATTAAACTATTTGAATATCAACATTCATTAAACTTCCAGTCTGTCAACAACTTTTAAAATTATTTACCTTCAACTTTTAAGCGGGTCTACTTTTTAAACTATCATTAAACTATATATTAAACTAGCTGTCTATCAACAACGTTTAAACTATCTACTGTTTATCAACAACTTTTAAACTATCTACATTCAGCTTTTAAACAGTCTACTTTTAAACTATCAACTTTTATTAAGCTATGCAACCACCATGTCTATCCTAGCAGTAACCATCTCTGTATTATCTGTTTTAACTATACATGATATTTTACATCACAACTTAAGCATTTTCATGCACTGGTAATTCCTTGGAATTGCATTTCTAGTTATTATTATTATTATTATTATTATTATTATACATACAACACGCACACACACCGTCACACACACACACACACACACACCAACAACACCAGCAACACACACTCACACATACACACAACACGCACCGTCACACACACACACCAGCAACACACACTCACACATACACACAACATGCACACACACATACATACAACACACACACACACTGTCACACACACACACACAGACACACACACACAACACGCACACACCAGCAACACACACACACACACACAACACACACACACACATACATACAACACGCACACACAAACCTGTAACCTCTAAACTAAGCTGATCTGATCACTGATATAAAACCTGTATAAACTAAGCTGATCTGATCACTGATATAAAACCTGTAACCTCTAAACTAAGCTGATCTGATCACTGATATAAGTATAAGTATATATACTCTTTTGATCCCGTAAGGGAAATTTGGTCTCTGCATTTATCCCAATCCGTGAATTAGTGAACTCAGCACACAGTGAACACACAGTGAGGTGAAGCACACACTAATCCCGGTGCAGTGAGCTGCCTGCAACAACAGCGGCGCTTGGGGAGCAGTGAGGGGTGCTGTATAAACTAAGCTGATCTGATCACTGATATAAAACCTGTATAAACTAAACTAAGCTGATCTGATCACTGATATAACACCTGTATAGACTAAGCTGATCTGATCACTGATATAACATATTACAATATTTGAAAACCTGTTGTCTCTCCTTGACTAATATCTGTGTGTTTCTTCGTAGCTCCTGGCAACAGTGTTGGCACAGTCAGCCAAGGCTAAAGAGCACCTGTTGGAACAGTCTCGTTCAGTGGATCAAGGTACACACATACACACATGCACGTGCACACACACACACATACACACGTATAGCCTGATTTACATACAATTGCGAATCCCACCATACAAATCTGTTGTGTGTGTTGTCATGGGGACTCTCAGGTTGAATATGTTGTCATGGTGACTCTCAGGTTGAATCTGTTGTGTGTGTTGTCATGGGGACTCTCAGGTTGAATCTGTTGTGTGTGTTGTCATGGTGACTCT
This sequence comes from Alosa alosa, assembly GCF_017589495.1. NCBI lineage: Eukaryota > Metazoa > Chordata > Actinopteri > Clupeiformes > Clupeidae > Alosa > Alosa alosa. The sequence continues at coordinate 322,906 of NC_063195.1, read as the reverse complement.
CAGGTTCCGGCTGCAGTCAGAGTCCTTCGGTTGCTCCAGGTCGAGAGGCGCGGCAGTTTGTGGATCCTCTTCTGCAGCGGAAAGAGGAAGCCTCCACTGAGAGCAAGGTGTGTGTGTGTCTGTGTGTGTGTGTGTGTGTGTGTGTGTCTGTTTAAATATTACTATTTAATTAATATAATTTTTTCCAACTGCCAATGTGGCTGGTGTATTCCAGCGGATTTTTACCAGCCACTAGAGAAATGGCATGAAAATGTGATATGATTATAGTAGGCTACCCAAAATGAGTACCACTGGGTGACACAGAAATAGTTATATACCCATAGAGATCTTTTCCATGTTGGCCAACATGTGTGATTACATGTTGACCATGTTTTCAGTAGTGAAAAAATAGGTCTATTATAGAGGTTTATTAGGGCCGGGCGATAAAACGATAGCGATATGTTAGGCGTCGATTATTATCATATTAGTATTAGGGCTGGGCGATAAAACGATAGCGATATGTTAGGTGCCGATTATTCTCATATTAGTATTAGGGCCGGGCGATAAAACGATAGCGATATGTTAGGCGATTATTATCATATTAGCATTAGGGCTGGGCGATAAAACGATAGCGATATGTTAGGCGTCGATTATTATCATATTAGCATTAGGGCTGGGCGATAAAACGATAGCGATATGTTAGGCGTCGATTATTATCATATTAGCATTAGGGCTGGGCGATAAAACGATAGCGATATGTTAGGCGATTATTATCATATTAGCATTAGGGCCGGGCGATAAAACGATAGCGATATGTTAGGCGTCGATTATTCTCATATTAGTATTAGGACCGGGCGATAAAACGATAGCGATATGTTAGGCGTCGATTATTATCATATTAGCATTAGGGCCGGGCGATAAAACGATAGCGATATGTTAGTCGATTATTATCAGATTAGCATTAGGGCCGGGCGATAAAACGATAGCGATATGTTAGGCGTCGATTATTATCATATTAGCATAAGGCCGGGCGATAAAACGATAGCGATATGTTAGGCGTCGATTATTATCATATTAGCATTAGGGCCGGGCGATTAAACGATAGCGATATGTTAGGCGTCGATTATTATCATATTAGCATTAGGGCCGGGCGATAAAACGATAGCGATATGTTAGGCGTCGATTATTCTCATATTAGCATTAGGGCTGGGCGATAAAACGATAACGACATGTATCGCAATAGACATGTAATCGATATCAATAAAAAATGCGTTTGATAGAACATTCGATAATTAAAAGCAACACACACCTCCCGCCTTACGTTGTCCATAAATAAATAGGCTAAATATATCTTGCATTGTAGCTAGTATGTGCAACTCTACCAGAGTAGACAATAGAAGTAGGCCTACCTCAACACAGACTCTCAATGAGTCCTTGCCCTGTGCGTGCGCTCTCTCTCTCTCTCTCTCTCTCTAGGTGCATCCCTCCTCAGCATGCGCATGTAATCCAAACATTCACAATCGTGCAAGACGACTGCCTATTAAATCCGGTTAGCATCAAATTTGTTCAAAACTGTTGCAATCAAATTGACTGCTAAATTCTAATCAACTCAATCCCGATGCAAATGGAAAGTATTTTCCAAGACTCAAACGGGCCTGTCCCAAGGAGAAAAAGTATTCATTTGAAACTTAAACACACGTGGGGAAACTGAACAGTCTAACCAGTAGACTTACTATGATAAACTAGCAAATTACTTTGTTTACAATATTTCCAGGCTTCAACCAGTGCTGCTCATTCAGACTTATGTGCACAATTATTTATTTGAGTGTTTTTCATGATTGTGTTGCTATTTCTTTTCCCTGTTTGCTTTGATTGATAACTGAGGTGATTCAAATCAGAGGAAGGTTAAGTTTAAAATAAAAGTGTTTAAAAGTGTTTAATTTAACTTTTCCCTTCTGGTCCTTATCTGAAATAGATTTAAAAAAAATCAATAATTATCGATATCGACCGATATGAAATACTTATATCGTGATACAGTTTTCAGCCATATCGCCCAGCCCTAATTAGTATTATATTTTTGGGAACATGTACATATGAAATAATAGTGTACTATTATCATATTAGCATTATATTTTTGGGAAGATGTATATATGAAATAATAGTTTATTGTTGTTATTATATCAGTACATGCTGTATATGTTAAATAATATTATAGTAGTATTGTATTATTGGGTAATCAGTGCCACCGTGTGGTGGGAAATGGAACTGCAGCCAAATACTTTGGGACAAGAAATCACTGGATTATGGCTCTGTTTGTGTATGGGAATCCCCTCTCTCACACACACAGTGTGTGTGTGTGTGTGTGTGTAATCTCTCTCTCTTTCTCTCACACTGTTTTTGTGTGTATGTGTGTGTCACCTCCCTCTCTGTTTGACTGACAGCTGTGTGAGTGAGTGGGCGGGGCTGCTGTTTGAGTGACAGCTGTGTGAATGAGTGGGCGGGGCTGCTGTTTGAGTGACAGCTGTGTGAATGAGCGACTTTCTGTCTGTTCCAGTTCACTTGTTTTAAAGGACCAGTATGTAGGAAATAATGGAAAATAAACTGTAACCATTCCAAAAATGATCACCATATGTTGTCAGAGAGTAAGGAAACACGATGAATTGAAGTAATTGGCTTATTTGACAACATTACTCTAACCCGTAAAACCCCGTAAAACCCATGAAAAAAAATGAGTTACGGGGCGGAATTCGTTTATGTTTTGAACGATTAATTCTAGAATAGCGTATTAATAATGGGCTAGCGCGTCCTACTATTTGGGTTGCCAAATTAGCAAAGGCCAACTGTCAACAGCTGTCAGTTGTAGTCATGAATGCCTACGAGAGGCAGGCAAATTTCCAAAATTAAAACAAGAAACAAATTAAGTGGACATCAGAGGAGCTTCCTGAGATGGTGACGTCTTCCTCAAACGAAGAATATCAAGTCTGACGCAGAGCTGGCCATATTTCTCCACAACAGGTAGCCTAGGCTAAACTTCATCTGCATCGCTAACTTCAGCTAAATATGTTACGTTGGTTAGAGAGGTATTTTTTGTTTTCACTGTTTCCGTAATGTGTAGCTGGGTCATGGTTGGAGAAACGTTAAAGCAGCTGCAGGTCTTCATTACATCTGGCAACCCAGAAGAGGCTTGCGTCTGGTAGTCTTGAGAACGTTCACCAGTGTTTTGATTTTGGCCTACGAACGTTCGGTAACAATCCTACAAATCGCACCTTTGTTTCACTTTTTATATATTTGTTCATACTAGATTATTTAGTTGTCATGGTGACTAGGTCATTTAGTAGGTCATCATAACTAGGTTATTTAATTTTCTTTTTTTTTTTTTTTTTTTCGTTTTATGTCTGTCTCTATGTCTGTTTTATTTTCATTATTAGGCTTTGTGGTTTTGTGCATGATTTTAGGCAGTGTTTGTTGTTACTTAGGTGCATAGCTGTCAACCCTCCCCTTTTTTTCCGGGTTTCTCACGTATTTTAACTTTTCTCCCGCTGTCTTCCCGTTTTAATATTTTCCTGTAAATATTCCGTATTTTAACAATCTCATAACATTAGCTCTATATCGGACTTGTCAGTCTCTGTACTGTTGTCCTGTTGCTACACCCTTGCCCTTCCAACGAAACAGATGTTTTCAAAGCATCGTTTTGCTTGCTTAAAGGCAACAGTGAGACTATTTAAGATGATGGCGTGGTTGTCGTGAGAGCATGATTCAGTGGCACCTGCATAGTGTAGGCTACGGGTGAACGCTGTGTGTATCGGCCTACCACTCAGCTACGAGTAGAGAAAGAATTCCCCCTGTTTGTATATTCACTCCAAGTTGGCCTACCATAACTTCCCAACTCTGCACTGTAGCCCATAAACTGCATGACAGGCTATTTATATTTTCTCTCTAAAATAACCAAATGCATTTGTTCAACTTTATGAAGAAAAATTACGCACTATAGGCTACTTGGAAGTTGGAACGCACACATTTTGTTTGCGCAGGAGAGAGAATGACAGCGCACAGGGCCACCGATTAGGCTACAAAACTTTAGCCTTGTTAGGGCTGTATAAAGTTGACCAAATGAATAGGCTGTTGTTAGGCGTAAATAAAGTGGCTACTTTGTTGTATTGTTTAGCTGACCAATGCACAAGCTTGCAATTGCGAAACGGACTAATACTGCAACCCTTCCAACGTTGGGGGACGAATGTTGACATTTTCCCGTATTCTGCGTGAGAAACCCGGGAAATCTCCCTTATTTTCAAAGCTCAATGTTGACAGCTATGCTAAGTTGTCATGGCAGCGTTTGATGTTATTTAGTTGTCATGGCAGCGTTTGTTGTTATTTAGTGGTCATGGCAGCTGAACGTGTGCGTGTGTTTCTCGTCTCTCTATCTATATCCTGTAGAATGCGGAGGCGGTCATTGATTGGCTGACTGGATCCCAGCTCCAGTTTTACACCACAAACTTCCTCAATGCTGGATATGACCTGCCAACCATCAGTTATATGACCCCAGAGGTGACACACACACACACACACACACACACACACACACACACACACACACACACTCTATTTCCTCAATGCTGGATATGACCTGCCAACCATCAGTTATATGACCCCAGAGGTGACACACACACACACACACACACACACACACACACACTCTATTTCCTCAATGCTGGATATGACCTGCCAACCATCAGTTATATGACCCCAGAGGTGACACACACACACACACACACACACACACACACACACACACACTCTATTTCCTCAATGCTGGATATGACCTGCCAACTATCAGTTATATGACCCCAGAGGTGACACACATACACACACACACACACACACACACACACTCTCTTACACACACACACACACACACACACACTCACACACACACACACACACACACAAACTCACACACACTCACATACACACATGCACATATTCACATACGCATACGCATACACAAACACGCACACGATTAATTGATTTTGAAAAAATGATGTGGGCAGATTAATTTGAAAATGAACTCAAATAATGAATGTGTGTGTGTGCATCCTTCAGGACCTCACTGCTGTAGGTGTGTTTAAACTGTTATGTGTGTGTGTGTGTGGATCTTTCAGGACCTCACTGCTATAGGTGTGTCTAAACCAGGCCACAGAAAGAAGATGATCTCGGAGATCAGCAGGCTGAGTTTCCCTGACTGCCTTCCTGACAAGAAGCCTGTAAGAATGAGCACGCACACACGCACGCACACACGCACACGCACACGATAAATGAGTTTCCCTGACTGCCTTCCTGACAAGAAGCCTGTAAGAATGAGCACACACGCATGCACGCACACACAAATGCACGGACACACGCATGCACGCACACAATTTTACACACACACACACACACATATATATATAGATATACACACAAATGACAGTGTTTCCCATACATTGTCTTATTTGTGGCAGCCCACCACAATATCAACATTGACCACCACACAATGATTTTCTAAGTTGTACTATTTAAATTGGATGACATCCTTTCATTGTATAGCTATGTGCACCTTCTCACAGTCTCTCCTTGTCTCTCTCTCTCTCATCGAACCTGCATGCAGTTTAAAGATTAAACATTAACATTTGTTGTTGGCTTCATAACCACGCTGCACAAAACTGTTGCATTCAAGTTAACTCTGCAACTCTGTCCCCCAAGGGTTAGTCTTTGGACCATTCAACCCCTTGCTGATCCCACTTCCATTGGTCATAGCTATGCTGACACCAAATGATTGATTGGCCATAGCTATGCTGACACCCAATGATTGATTGGTCATAGCTATGCTGAAGTGGCGTTTCCAACAAAACTTGCCACGTGAGGTTAATGACAAGGGTTCCCGACACACAATCCATAGTAAGCACGCACAGAGAGTTGAAGTAAATGAGATGTTGTATTTATTCAAACAATCCGGTTCTCTTTCTTGGATGGACAAATTATGAAAACAAAGGAAAAACTAAAGCGGTAGTTTGCGGTCTGAAAACTGTACCGTCTTGCCATCTAACCCATTGCACACTTTGTGAATGTCCTAATTAAAGCCACCACTTCGCGCCACAGGCAAGTGAAAGGGGTGTGTCTACTACCATTTGACAGGTAATCAGGTAAGTACATACAGGTAACACACTGCTCAGGGTAATTAAGGTAAGTATGACACATCTTAAATTAAACTATATTATTTCTGTTAACTTAAAACCATATTTCCATAATGTCATAACGTTAACTAAGGTACTTGATCTTATTCCACAGATAAGTTCACAAAACCCAAATATGGCTCCTACATTCTGGCCCCTAATTGTCAATGCTAAGGGATGACAATTACCAAATATATACAAAATATGGAGCCATAAAATATATTAATCAAACATGCTAACTGATGTCACGTCACAATTCAAATCAGTCCACAGCCATATTCAAGCATCAAAACATTTTTTTTCTTTTTCAAAAGTAAACCCAAAGTTCATAGTGCTGGTCCATAGAGACCTCAATCCCCCCAAAGTCCATGGATGTGTGCATAGTGTCCAAACACAGTCCATTGACTCCTGAGAGTCCATGTGTCAGTGTGCTGCAAGGGTGTGAAGTCCATGTATGTGCATAGCAGTGAGTGTAAGTGTACTGTGGATATGAAAGTCCATGAATGCATGTGTGGGCTGGTGTGTGAGCACGCAGGTCAAAATCTGTAGGTTTGTCAATATATGTGAATACGTGCAGGGGCATGGGACATAGCTCATAGGCCTGGCAGAGTCAGCCAGACCTTCAAGCCGATTCTTCAGCCTCTAAAAGCAAGCAAAGCTTGTCAACTATGACAGCAGTTCCTTTTGGTATTAGTCCATTTTTGCGGTTGCTGCATCAGAGTGAGGTGTTTAACAGTCCAACAGACGAACATACAAAGGAATCGCCGGATAGCGTTGATGCAGGAGTCAGTGTTCAACATACTCACGGCTTCCAAGTGAATGGCTCTGCTCGCCAGAAAGATCACTCCCCATCTCTTCACAAGGGAACGACCCCTTTTTACCTCAATAGGTCCGAAGTAGTCGATGACTACATGTGAAAAGGGTGGTAAGTCTGGAGGTCCTCTGGCAGGTCTGCCACTTTGACTGGCATGCCTTTTCTTAAGAGAGTAAGCTCAGACTTGAAGTGACACTGCTGTTCATAGCAAATGATCGCCTTTTCTGCTTCGTCCAAATCATCCACTGTTAAGCATTGTTGCTCACCTTTAATTTTGGATGTCACATTCTCTTTGTCTTTCCGACTTCGGAGCAGAAGGAGCCTTTTGAGCTTCAGCAGCCAGGCTACAGCTTTGAGAAGTTTGTTCCATGAAGAGAAGTACTGAATCAGGGAAGAAGTTGCATTAGTTTCCAGCTTTAGGCAATTTACAGTAATGTCTTTTTTTACCTCAGGATCACTGTGGGGTAGGTGGCCCAAGTCCCATCAGGCCATTCAGATTCCTCCCTTGAAAGAAAGTGAGTGCCATGGAGGTAGGTCACCGTTCCGTAACCTGCTTCACCCGCATCACAGGAATGATGCAACCGAACCAGTCCTTACTGAGCCAAAGCTCTCAGGTTTTATACACCTGTCCATTTCAAACAGTCCTTACTGAGCCAAAGCTCTCAGGTTTTATACACCTGTCCATTTCAAACAGTCCTTACTGAGCCAAAGCTCTCAGGTTTTATACACCTGTCCATTTCAAACAGTCCTTACTGAGCCAAAGCTCTCAGGTGTTATGCACCTGTCCATTTCAAACAGTCCTTACTGGAGCCAAAGCTCTCAGGTGTTAATGCACCTGTTGTCCATTTACTGAGCTAAAAGCTCTCAGGTGTTATACACCTGTCCATTTACTGAGCCAAAGCTCTCAGGTGTTCTCTCTACTCTGTCCATTTCAAACAGTCCTTACTGAGCCAAAGCTCTCAGGTTTTATACACCTGTCTATTTCAAACAGTCCTTACTGAGCCAAAGCTCTCAGGTTTTATACACCTGTCCATTTCAAACAGTCCTTACTGAGCCAAAGCTCTCAGGTTTTATACACCTGTCCATTTCAAACAGTCCTTACTGAGCCAAAGCTCTGTGGTTTTATACACCTGTCCATTTCAAACAGTCCTTACTGAGCCAAAGCTCTCAGGTTTTATACACCTGTCCATTTCAAACAGTCCTTACTGAGCCAAAGCTCTCAGGTTTTATACACCTGTCCATTTCAAACAGTCCTTACTGAGCCAAAAGCTCTCAGGTGTTATGCACCTGTCCATTTCAAACAGTCCTTACTGAGCCAAAAGCTCTCAGGTGTTATGCACCTGTCCATTTTATGAGCCAAAGCTCAGGTGTTATACACCTGTCCATTTACTGAGCCAAAGCTCTCAGGTGTTATAATTCTACTCTGTCCATTTCAAACAGTCCTTACTGAGCCAAAGCTCTTTCAGGTGTTATGCACTACTCTGTCCATTTACTGAGCCAAAGCTCTCAGGTGTTTACACCTGTCCATTTACTGAGCCAAAGCTCTCATTGTGTTATGCTCTACTCTGTCCATTTTTAAACAGTCCCTTACTGAGCCAAAGCTCTCAGGTGTTATGCACTACTCTGTCCATTTACTGAGCCAAAGCTCTGTGGTATTATACACCTGTCCATTTACTGAGCCAAAGCTCTCAGGTGTTATGCTCTACTCTGTCCATTTCAAACAGTCCTTACTGAGCCAAAGCTCTCAGGTGTTATGCACCTGTCCATTTCAAACAGTCCTTACTGAGCCAAAAGCTCTCAGGTGTTATGCACCTGTCCATTTACTGAGCCAAAGCTCTCAGGTGTTTACACCTGTCCATTTACTGAGCCAAAGCTCTCAGGTGTTATACTCTACTCTGTCCATTTTAAACAGTCCTTACTGAGCCAAAGCTTTCTCAGGTGTTATGCACTACTCTGTCCATTTACTGAGCCAAAGCTCTCAGGTGTTATACACCTGTCCATTTACTGAGCCAAAAGCTCAGGTGTTATGCTCTACTCTGTCCATTTCAAACAGTCCTTACTGAGCCAAAGCTCTCAGGTGTTATGCACTACTCTGTCCATTTACTGAGCCAAAGCTCTCAGGTGTTATACACCTGTCCATTTACTGAGCCAAAGCTCTCAGGTGTTATGCACTACTCTGTCCATTTACTGAGCCAAAGCTCTCAGGTGTTATACACTGTCCATTTACTGAGCCAAAGCCTCAGGTGTTATGCTCTACTCTGTCCATTTCAAACAGTCCTTACTGAGCCAAAGCTCTCAGGTGTTATGCACTACTCTGTCCATTTACTGAGCCAAAGCTACTCAGGTGTTATACACCTGTCCATTTACTGAGCCAAAGCTCTCAGGTGTTATGCTCTACTCTGTCCATTTCAAACAGTCCTTACTGAGCCAAAGCTCTCAGGTGTTATGCACTACTCTGTCCATTTACTGAGCCAAAGCTCTCAGGTGTTATGCACCTGTCCATTTACTGAGCCAAAGCTCTCAGGTGTTATGCACTACTCTGTCCATTTACTGAGCCAAAGCTCTCAGGTGTTATGCACCTGTCCATTTACTGAGCCAAAGCTCTCAGGTGTTATACACCTGTCCATTTACTGAGCCAAAGCTCTCAGGTGTTATACTCTACTCTGTCCATTTCAAACAGTCCTTACTGAGCCAAAGCTCTCAGGTTTTATACACCTGTCTATTTCAAACAGTCCTTACTGAGCCAAAGTTTCAGGTTTTATACACCTGTCCATTTACTGAGCCAAAGCTCTCAGGTTTTATACACCTGTCCATTTCAAACAGTCCTTACTGAGCCAAAGCTCTCAGGTTTTATACACCTGTCCATTTCAAACAGTCCTTACTGAGCCAAAGCTCTCAGGTTTTATACACCTGTCCATTTCAAACAGTCCTTACTGAGCCAAAGCTCTCAGGTTTTATACACCTGTCCATTTCAAACAGTCCTTACTGAGCCAAAGCTCTCAGGTGTTATGCACCTGTCCATTTCAAACAGTCCTTACTGAGCCAAAGCTCTCAGGTGTTATGCACCTGTCCATTTACTGAGCCAAAGCTCTCAGGTGTTATACACCTGTCCATTTACTGAGCCAAAGCTCTCAGGTGTTATACTCTACTCTGTCCATTTCAAACAGTCCTTACTGAGCCAAAGCTCTCAGGTGTTATGCACTACTCTGTCCATTTACTGAGCCAAAGCTCTCAGGTGTTATACACCTGTCCATTTACTGAGCCAAAGCTCTCAGGTGTTATGCTCTACTCTGTCCATTTCAAACAGTCCTTACTGAGCCAAAGCTCTCAGGTGTTATGCACTACTCTGTCCATTTACTGAGCCAAAGCTCTCCAGGTGTTATACACCTGTCCATTTACTGAGCCAAAGCTCTCAGGTGTTATGCACTACTCTGTCCATTTACTGAGCCAAGCTCTCAGGTGTTATACACCTGTCCATTTACTGAGCCAAAGCTCTCAGGTGTTATGCTCTACTCTGTCCATTTCAAACAGTCCTTACTGAGCCAAAAGCTCTCAGGTGTTATGCACTACTCTGTCCATTTACTGAGCCAAAGCTCTCAGGTGTTATACACCTGTCCATTTACGAGCCAAAGCTCTCAGGTGTTATGCTCTACTCTGTCCATTTCAAACAGTCCTTACTGAGCCAAAGCTCTCGGGTGTTATGCACTACTCTGTCCATTTACTGAGCCAAAGCTCTCAGGTGTTATGCACCTGTCCATTTACTGAGCCAAAGCTCTCAGGTGTTATGCACTACTCTGTCCATTTACTGAGCCAAAGCTCTCAGGTGTTATGCACTACTCTGTCCATTTACTGAGCCAAAGCTCTCAGGTGTTATACACCTGTCCATTTACTGAGCCAAAGCTCTCAGGTGTTATGCTCTACTCTTTGTCCATTTCAAACAGTCCTTACTGAGCCAAAGCTCTCAGGTGTTATGCACTACTCTGTCCATTTACTGAGCCAAAGCTCTCAGGTGTTATACACCTGTCCATTTACTGAGCCAAAGCTCTCAGGTGTTATGCACTACTCTGTCCATTTACTGAGCCAAAGCTCTCAGGTGTTATACACCTGTCCATTTACTGAGCCAAAGCTCTCAGGTGTTATGCTCTACTCTGTCCATTTCAAACAGTCCTTACTGAGCCAAAGCTCTCAGGTGTTATGCACTACTCTGTCCATTTACTGAGCCAAAGCTCTCAGGTGTTATACACCTGTCCATTTACTGAGCCAAAGCTCTCAGGTGTTATGCTCTACTCTGTCCATTTCAAACAGTCCTTACTGAGCCAAAGCTCTCAGGTGTTATGCACTACTCTGTCCATTTACTGAGCCAAAGCTCTCAGGTGTTATGCACCTGTCCATTTACTGAGCCAAAGCTCTCAGGTGTTATGCACTACTCTGTCCATTTACTGAGCCAAAGCTCAGGTGTTATGCACCTGTCCATTTACTGAGCCAAAGCTCTCAGGTGTTATGCACCTGTCCATTTCAAACAGTCCTTACTGAGCCAAAGCTCTCAGGTGTTATGCACCTGTCCATTTCAAACAGTCCTTACTGAGCCAAAGCTCTCAGGTTTTATACACCTGTCCATTTCAAACAGTCCTTACTGAGCCAAAGCTCTCAGGTGTTATGCTCTACTCTGTCCATTTCAAACAGTCCTTACTGAGCCAAAGCTCTCAGGTGTTATGCTCTACTCTGTCCATTTCAAACAGTCCTTACTGAGCCAAAGCTCTCAGGTGTTATGCACCTGTCCATTTACTGAGCCAAAGCTCTCAGGTGTTATGCACTACTCTGTCCATTTACTGAGCCAAAGCTCTCAGGTGTTATGCACTACTCTGTCCATTTCAAATCTGTCCAGCTGACTCAGTTCTGTATTCCATCGTGGCACCTTTTCTGCGTAGCTTTTCTTGAGTCCATCTTTCATGAATGTTTTGTACTCATTTGCATAAGCAGAATCCATTTTGAATCTCCTAGAGACACCTACTGTGCGCTGTGCTGGAACTAGATGGTTGTTAGACAAAGTTACATCTTCATCACAAAAAGACAAAGGAAAGTGATAGTGGTCGTTTTTAAACATAACTGACCTTGATGTTAGATCCACGAATCTCCCGTCCTCAGACATCTCTTTTTTCTTCTCATATTCCTTTTCAGGAAAATCATTGTTGTGTTGCCTGATGAGCAGATTCTTGATGTTCTCCAAAGAAATCCGATTAACTGTGACTGACTGTTTGCCACATCTATCCATAGCAGGACAAGAATTGAGTGGGCCATTGACCACCCATCCAAGCAGCGTCTTGACTGCATATGGTCCATCGTTCTGACTGTTAAGTACTTGCCATGGCTCCATTGCCTTTGGCACATCCATTCCAATCAGCATTTCTACATCAGCGTCAATGCTTTGCAGTGTTATGCCACTGAGATACAGTAAGGCCATCTTTTAATGTAATTTTGTGTAAACAAATTGTCTTTTGACACAGGGATATTAGCTTGTGTGTACACTCTGGGCAGTTCAATGAACCTGCTTCCATCAATGTTTCCTACTTTAAGCCCTGTGAGCTCGTAGCACCTCACCGTTTGCTCTTGTCCCATTGTTTGTAGAACAACCTCGGTTCTGCGTCCATTGACATTGAGCTGGTGCCTGATGTTATCCGTGCAGAAGGTGGCTGAGCTGCCTGGGTCAAGGAAGGCGTAAGTCATGATGGTCCTGGAGCCCTTGGATGCCTTCACTTGAACAGGCACAATGGCTAGTGTGCAGTGTCTGGCCCCTGTTGCATGATTAGCTGTGATCAGTGCACTGTTGACAGCAGTCTGCATTCTCACCGCTTTCTCACTGTTGATGTGTAGTAAGGTGGGATGTTTACACTTGCATGTCTCACAGATCATTCTCTTAATACAGTCTTTGCTGAGATGTCCCTTCTTAAGACAGCCAAAGCAATGTCCATTTCTCTTCAGGTGTTCCACTTTCTGTTCATGTGGCTGTAACTTAAATTTTTTGCAGTCAGTGATATCATGCCCATCTAAGCAAAAGCTACATACAGACAAAGATTCAACATGTTTGTTAAATTGCCGTGTCTGTACCTGCGATTCAGCTGGCATTACAGAAGTCACGAAGCTGCTACCCCTTCTAGGTGTCTTCGTGTCAGGTTTGGCTTTTAAGACTGGACTTTTACTTGGTGGAGGATCTTTAATGTCACCAAACACTGGATGGAGTAGTACACTGGACTGATGTTCCAAAAACTCCACAAGATGAGTGAATCTTATGTGTGTATTGTTTCTTTGAGAGTGTTCATACACTACATTTCGCCACCGTTCATGAAGTTTATATGGCAGCTTAGAAACGAGCAACTTTAAATTAGATGCTACATTCAGTTCATCAAGATGGTCCAGAGTTTGCATTGCGTTAAGACATTCTCTTAAGTACAAAGCATACGCAAGAAGAGCCTCTCCATCATCAGGTCTTATTAGTGTCCAGTTAAAAGCCTTCTCTAAGTATGCATTAGCAATTTTCATTTCATTTCCAAAATGTTTCTTTAAAAGCTGTTTTGCTTCAGCATAGCCTCGACGGGCATCCATATGCATACAACTCCTCACTATGTCTTTAGCCTGTCCTTCTGTAAACTGCTCAAGAAAATAGAGTCTATCTTGGCAATTACTGGTATTGTTCTCAATTGAGTGTTCAAAAGCAAGAATGAAAGGTTGAAAAGACAGAGGATCACCATTAAAAACAGGTACATCTCTTTTGGGCAAGAGAGAAAGGTTCTGTTGTCTCACCATTAATTCTGTGAGGTCCTTTTGTCTGTGCAGCATTTCAGCAGCGGTGTCATGGCTGGACTCAAGCTGTAGGCTGGTGGGAGTTCTGATGCTCCTGGAGCTGCTGTGCAGATGTCGTACTGCCCTTTGCAGTGGCGTTTTGGGCACAGTTGCCACAGGCCTAAACTCAAGGGCAGAGGCCTCAGTCAGAGTTGGTTCAGCAGGTTGTTGTTTGCTTGCCTCCAGGTACTCATTCATGGCATCCTCCTGCTCTCCACTGTTACTTAAAGCCTTCAGCTTTGCATCTGCCTCCGCTAATTGAGCTTGTATCTCCATGAGCTCCATTCTAGATTTCAGGGCCGCTTCCTCCATCTGAAGTGCGTGTAGCGCAGGCAGCAATTCTGCAGCAATTCTTGCCACTGACGATGTTTTAGATATTTTGGAAACATTAGAAATGCTGTCTTTTGGTTCAACAGTTAACTGTAGTCTGTGTTGTTCATTTTTCTACATTTCAACTTCTTTAACGAAGTAGTCAAAGTTCTGTGCTCTCGGTTCATACCAATCAACAGGATCACTTTCCCTCTCCTCCGCGGTCATTAATGACTGGACTGATCTATGAATGCTTTTAAAGTCCTCAATGCTTTGGTGTAGCACTTGCATATTATTAATGATTTATTAATGATTGGACTGATCTATGAATGCTTTTAAAGTCCTCAATGCTTTGGTGTAGCACTTGCATATTATTAATGATTTATTAATGATTGGACTGATCTATGAATGCTTTTAAAGTCCTCAATGCTTTGGTGTAGCACTTGCACATTATTAATGATTTATTAATGACTGGACTGATCTATGAATGCTTTTAAAGTCCTCAATGCTTTGGTGTAGCACTTGCATATTTTTCTCCACTCGGTCAACATTTCCATTTTCAACAAGCAAAGATCTAATTTCATTAATTTGTCTGGTGCAAACACCTAGCTTTACCCGGCGAGAAGCCATTTCAGATTTTAAAAGTTTGCCAGTCTCTTTTGCCGTCTCGACATGGTGATGTTCAACAGTTCACGATGCACGTCAATAAAGTCTTATAAACTTGTCCAAGTCTATTCAATGATAGTTTACACTTTCACAGTTCGTTTACTCACTCGGTTTGCCGGCGTTTGGCTGCCGAGCATCCAATTCCTGTGGTGTTACGCTCATTCATGGCTTGCTCCAATTACGATACGTTCCATTCATAAAGTCCGTTTAGGCCAAACGCGTCGTTCCATCAAGAGGTAAGTATCCAATGTTCGGCGTTAATCCACAAGTTGGTCCTTTAGTTCTTTCAAAGACGTCGGTCTTCGGAAGTTTTCAGACAATGAAGTGGCGTTTCCAACAAAACTTGCCATGTGAGGTTAATGACAAGGGTTCCTGACACACAATCCATAGTAAGCACGCACGAAGAGTTGATGTAAATTAGATGTTGTATTTATTCAAACAATCCGGTTCTCTTTCTTGGATGGACAAATTATGAAAACAAAGGAAAAACTAAAGCGGTAGTTTGCGGTCTGAAAACTGTACCGTCTTGCCATCTAACCCATTGCACACTTTGTGAATGTCTAATTAAAGCCACCACTTTTCACCACAGGCACGTGAAAGGGGGTGTGTCTACTACCATTTGACAGGTAATCAGGTAAGTACATACAGGTAACACACTGCTCAGGAAAATTAAGGTAAGTATGACATTTTTTAAATTAAACTATATAATTTCTGTTAACTTAAAACCGCATTTCCTATAATGTCATAATGTAAACTAAAACTACTTGACTTATTCCACAGATAAATTCACAAAACCCAAATATGGCTCCTACATATGCTGACACCAAATGATTGATTGGCCATAGATATGCTAACACCAAATGATTGATTGGTCATAGCTAGCTAGATAGATAGATACTTTATTGATCCCCATGGGGAAATTCAAGGGTCTCAGTAGCATACAGACATCACACACAACATGCACTTACAGCAGAAGTGTTAAACATAAGTATAAGTATAAACATATAACTAAACTCCACTGTACAATAAAGACAATAGAAGATAAGAAAACTAACAAAACTAAATACTAAATACACTATGTCATGGCCATTTCTGTTTTTTGTTAAGTTCACTTCGACCTGTGATTTGAATACGCCCACCTAGGCACAGGTGCAGCTATTTTAGGTCACGCCCGCTGCTCTAATTTAGTTGGAAAGTAATGTCGGGCGGCGTGGCATGGTTTTGGCGAGATACAAAGATTTTACCACACTTAATGCAAGCATTTTGGATAATGGAAATGGAGAACCTTTGTTGGAACTTCATGTAAAGAAAACCTTTGGACTTTTTCGTTGGAATAAACCGAACCATCTTTTTTGGAAACTTGTGTTTGTGCGTAAACTTGAAGCTGAATCCACGTCACCCACAGCCTTTAGTTTGGAACTTTGAAAAATAGGAAAAGGCCGATACACACTATATAAATTAAATTAAGAAAGTCCAATGTGCTTGAGGGTGATCAAGCATAAGACGCTTGTAGTGACAGGGCCGGGACTGGTAAGGTCCTAAAGGGAGTGAGTGTCATGGTGAAGGTGCAAAAAGTAGTCCAACCATAGTCCTTTAGTTATGTGTGCATGGCAAGGTGCTCAAGAGAGTGAGTGTCATGGTGAAGGTGCAAAAAGTAGTCCAACATTAGTCATAGCTATATTATACCAAATGATTGATTGGTCATAGCTATGGTAACACCAAATGATTGATTGGTCATAGCCAGGTCATCAGTATAAGGGCTTGTGATTGGTCAGTGATGATTAGATTAGATTAGATTAGATTAAACTTTATTGGTAACTGTGATCGTGGTGTGTTCCTATAGGCCAGCTTGGCGGAGTGGCTCTCTGGGATTGGCCTGGCTCAGCACTATCAGACTCTAGTCCAGAACGGCTACGACAACATGGACTTCATCAAAGACGTCAGCATCGAAGACCTGCAGGAAATCGGCATCACCAAATTAGGTGAGCATTAATGTTAGCTATAGCTATGCTAAACTTACTCTACCAGTGACACCTGTCTGTCTGTGTGGTGACATCTGTCTGTCTGTCTGTGTGTGTGGTGACATCTGTCTGTCTGTCTGTCTGTCTGTGTGGTGACATCTGTTTGTCTGTCTGTGTGGTGACATCTGTCTGTCTGTCTGTGTGGTGACATCTGTCTGTGTGTCTGTGTGGTGACATCTGTCTGTCTGTCTGGTGACATCTGTCTGGCTGTGTGGTGACATCTGTCTGTGTGTGTGGTGACATCTGTCTGTGTGTGTGGTGACATCTGTCTGTCTGTGTGGTGACATCTGTTTGTCTGTCTGTGTGGTGACATCTGTCTGTGTGTCTGTGTAGTGACATCTGTCTGTCTGTCTGTGTGGTGTCATCTGTCTGTGTGTGTGGTGACATCTGTCTGTGTGTGTGGTGACATCTGTCTGTCTGTGTGGTAACATCTGTCTGTCTGTCTGTCTGTGTGTGTGGTGACATCTGTCTGTCTGTCTGTCTGTGTGGTGTCATCTGTCTGTCTGTCTGTGTGGTGACATCTGTCTGTCTGTCTGTCTGGTGACATCTGTCTGTCTGTGTGTGTGGTGGTGACATCTGTCTGTCTGTCTGTGTGGTGACATCTGTCTGTCTGTGTGTGTGGTGACATCTGTTTGTCTGTGTGGTGACATCTGTCTGTCTGTCTGTGTGTGTGGTGACATGTCTGTCTGTCTGTCTGTGTGGTGACATCTGTTTGTCTGTCTGTGTGGTGACATCTGTTTGTCTGTCTGTGTGGTGACATCTGTCTGTCTGTCTGTGTGGATACATCTGTCTGTCTGTCTGTCTGTGTGTGTGGTGACATCTGTCTGTCTGTCTGTCTGTGTTGTGACATCTGTCTGTGTGTGTGGTGACATCTGTCTGTCTGTCTGTGTGTGTGGTGACATCTGTCTGTCTGTGTGGTGACATCTGTCTGTCTGTCTGTCTGGTGTGTGTCTGTGTGTGTGTGGTGACATCTGTCTGTCTGTCTGTGTGGTGACATCTGTCTGTCTGTCTGTCTGTGTGTGTGGTGACATCTGTCTGTCTGTCTGTCTGTGTGGTGACATCTGTCTGTCTGTGTGGTGACATCTGTCTGTCTGTGTCTGTGTGGTAACATCTGTCTGTGTGTCTGTGTGGTGACATCTGTATGTCTGTCTGTGTGGTGACATCTGTCTGTCTGTGTGTGTGGTGACATCTGTCTGTCTTTCTGTCTGTGTGGTGACATCTGTCTGTCTGTCTGTGTGTGTGGTGACATCTGTCTGTCTGTCTGTGTGGTGACATCTGTTTGTCTGTCTGTGTGGTGACATCTGTCTGTGTGTGTGGTGACATCTGTCTGTCTGTCTGTGTGGTGGCATCTGTCTGTCTGTCTGTGTGTGTGGTGACATCTGTCTGTCTGTGTGGTGACATCTGTCTGTCTGTCTGTGTGGTGACATCTGTCTGTCTGTATCTGTCTGTCTGTCTGTGTGTGTGGTGACATGTGTCTGTCTGTGTGGTGACATCTGTCTGTGTGGTGACATCTGTCTGTCTGTGTGGTGTCATCTGTCTGTCTGTCTGTCTGTGTGTGTGGTGACATCTGTCTGTCTGTCTGTTGACATCTGTCTGTCTGTCTGTGTGTGTGATGACATCTGTCTGTCTGTCTGCCTCTATCTTTCTGCCTCTGTCTCTGTCTGTCTGTCTGACACTCTGTCTGTCTGTCACTCCAGGACACCAGAAGAAAATAATGCTGGCTGTAAGGCGATTGGTCGAACCAAATAAGGAGGTGGATTCCAGGTCAGAACCGAGCCAATCAGATGCAAGTTCTGAACAGCCAATCAAATCATCGCCGTCTGTAGAAGATGAGGTCAGCACTTCACCATCTCCAAGGTTACGGAGGGCAAATGCCCCTCCCCCTCTCACAAAGCCTCTGTCTTCTGATGGAAGCCCTGCACACACACCTACACACACACCTCCATACACCCCACCCAAAGCCAAACCAGACTCCCCCTCCCACACACACACGCACACACACACACGTCCATACACCCCACCCAAAGCCAAACCAGACTCCCCCTCCCACACACACACGCACACACACACACGTCCTCCTGCATACACACCTTCATCTCCCTCAAGCCCCGCACACACACATACTCAAGCACAGAGGCACACACACACTCCAGCCGAGTCACACACACACACACACACTCCAGCCGAGTCACACACACTCACACACACTCCAGCCGAGTCACACACACGCACACACACTCCTGCGGTGCCCCAGCTGTGCCTGCCGGAGGGCGAGGACTCCGCGACTCCCCCTGCTGGCCTGAGAGTGAAGCGTAGCAGCAGCAGCCAATCACAGGGCTCTCTCGATCAGGCCGGTGTCAACCGCAGCCAATCACAGGGCTTTGCCACCACCACGCGCCCGCGCAGGAAGTCCCGCCCCCCGACCCCACCCAAGCGCTCCTGCTCCTCCGTCTCCCATAGCAACCTAGCAGAGGGGACTTCGGCATCCAATCAGACAGAGACGGAGGCGGGGCTTCTCAGCGTGAGCTACAGAGAGCGCCGCCGTAGTGACTGTGGTGTGGTTGCTATGGAAACGAGCCTGTCCTCATCAGCAGGAGGGGGGAGTGTCCGAGACATCGCTGCTATGCTGGAAATGACATCACCATTGGGGGGAGGAGTCACTGGAGGAGGCTGCAGCTATCTGCAGGTACACATAAACACACACACACACACACACTCACAGGTATATAATCACACACACACACTCACACAGGTATATATAAACATACACACACTCACACAGGTATATATAAACACAGACTCACACAGGTATAAACACACACATTGGGCAGCCGTGGCCTACTTGTTAGCACATCGGAGGGTTGCCGGTTCGAACCCCGACTGAAGTGCCCTTGAGCAAGGCACCTAACCCCTCAGGCCATCCTTAAAAATATTTTCGTTTGCCGTAACCCGACCGACCCTGTCAATTTAGAACCGACCCAAATATTTATTTTTTTTCCCCTTTTAGTCCCGACCGACTTGCGGTTGTAAACTTTGCGTTAATACCGACCCGATTGTTTTTTTTACTCTAAACAACCAATACAAATGCAATAAAATAATATTTATTTTAGTAGGCCCAAGTATTGTGAATATAAATTGCCTAAATGCAAACGTGGCTCACTTAAAAAAAAAAAAAAAAAAAAACCTGTGGCGTCATCTCTACACCATTGGTTTTAGCCTACGCGATGTCACACTATGGCCTACGCCGTTTCATTCACACAAACTGATAACGCTTTTACTTGGCACGAAGTTCTGGAAGAACTGTGGCCAGATCTTTTTCATCCCTCCTCCCCTAGTCTAACGGTGACCGTGGTCGGAGTATTGAAATTGGTTGTGGTCTATTCAGCATTTCTCAAAATATGGGTCCGCAACATGGAGACTGCTGGTCCGAATTGGAGTCGTGGAGTGAAATTAGGCCCGGTGCTTCATCTGATAATTTGCTGCGCCCAGTTGATCAAGAAACCGCGGATCGACGAAAAAAAGAAAACAAACGTTTCTGCTATCGATGTCATTAAACATGGAGCCCTACAATTAAGTGGTGGTATGAGCATTCATTCAGTGCGTGTCTCGCGCGAGAGAAACTGAAACTAATCGATAACGTTGGTATCAAAGCTCCGCTTCAACCTGTTGGAAGGCTATTTATTTATTTATTTAACGAAACTTAATAGAACAACGTTGTTTTTGGAACTTCCTTAGAAACAGAGCAGAGACTGTATAATACACTGTATAGCATTGAGTATTGTATAGTCAAATTTCAATATAACGTGGCCAAGAGCTATTGTAGCCTTCTTTCTGGGTACATGTAGATGAGCCCTATGACCCAAAAAAGTCTGCCATGACCGGGCCTCAGGTCAAAGAAGTTTGAGAAAGGCTGGTCTATATAACCTGCATCAGAATGAGGTTTGCAATGGTGCGCCTGAAGGCACGGGTTGAAGACCCAGTCAGTTACGCCCCACGATATGCACATTTGTGTAAATTCATTCCTCACGTAATCACCATGACCAAAATTGTACTTTTTTTTTACTTTGAATCTTGAAAAAAAAATATTGACCTACCTACCGACCCATTTTTTAATTTTTTTTGGCTGTTACTGCAAACAAAAATATTTTTAAGGATGGCCTCACTGCTCCCCGAGCACCGCTGTTAGTGCAGGCAGCTCACTGCGCCGGGATTAGTGTGTGCTTCACCTCACTGTCTGTTCACTGTGTGCTGAGTGTGTTTCATTAATTCACAGATTGGGTTAAATGCAGAGACCAAATTTCCCTCACGGGATCAAAAGAGTATATATACTTATACTATACTTACATTCAGGCACACTCACACTCTCTCACACACACTGAAACAGAGCTACCTGCAGTTACACACACACACACACACACATACTCTCTCTCAAACACACACACACACACTCTCTCTCTCTCACACACACACATGCATACACACAGACTACAAGTTTGTGTGTGTGATGGCAGGGCAACCTACAGACATACACATACACACTTTCACACACGTGGATGTACATGGTCACACACTGCATGTGTTTGTGTGTGTGTGATGGCAGGCCTGCTCTGATACACACTTTCACACCCGTACACACTATCACACACGTACACACATGCACTTGTTCACACACAGAGACTGCATGTGTGTGTGTGTGTGATGGCAGGCCTGCTCTGATAAACACTTTCACACCCGTACACACTATCACACACGTACACACATGCACTTGTTCACACACAGAGACTGCATGTGTGTGTGTGATGGCAGGCCTGCTCCGATAAACACTATCACACACGTACACACATGGACTTGTTGACACACAGAGACTGCATGTGTGTGTGTGATGGCAGGCCTGCTCTGATAAACACTTTCACACATGTACACACTATCACACACGCACACACATGGACTTGTTCACACACAGAGACTGCATGTGTGTGTGTGTGATGGCAGGCCTGCTCTGATAAACACTTTCACACACGTACACACTATCACACACGTACACACATGCACTTGTTCACACACAGAGACTGCATGTGTGTGTGTGATGGCAGGCCTGCTCTGATAAACACTTTCACACACGTACACACTATCACACACGTACACACATGGACTTGTTCACACACAGAGACTGCATGTGTGTGTGTGATGGCAGATAACTCCGATAAACACTATCACACACGCTATCACACACACATGGACTTGTTGACACACAGAGACTGCATGTGTGTGTGTGATGGCAGGCCTGCTCTGATAAACACTTTCACACATGTACACACTATCACACACGTACACACATGGACTTGTTCACACACAGAGACTGCATGTGTTTGTGTGTGTGTGTGATGGCAGGCCTGCTCTGATAAACACTTTCACACATGTACACACTATAACACACGTACACACATGCACTTGTTCACACACAGAGACTGCATGTGTTTGTGTGTGTGTGTGATGGCAGGCCTGCTCTGATAAACACTTTCACACATGTACACACTATAACACACGTACACACATGCACTTGTTCACACACAGAGACTGCATGTGTGTGTGTGTGTGTGATGGCAGGCCAGCCCAGAGTTCCTGAGACGGCAGCGAGAGGCGGTGACCTTGGACGACCTTCAGGAGCGCAGACGCACCATCTGCGGGCCACCTACGGACCTGGTCGCCACGGCAACAGGACAGCACCCACCCACCATCCGAGAGGTCCCAGAGCCACGCCCCCGCTCTGTGATTGGTCACCTGGAAGGAGGAGGCGTGTCACAGGAAGAGTGGTCACGTGTGGACGCCACGGCAACCCTGCGGAAGCCCCGCCCACTTCAACAGCTAAACGAATCAGACACAAGCACAGTCCGCCGACGCCCCAAACCCCGCAGCACTGCCGAGCAACAGCCAATCACGGACGAGTATCAGAGCGCCCCGTGTCAGACACTGGCACAGGGTCAGAGGTCATGTCTCGGCCCCAACCCCCAAAACCCCGTCTCCCCAAAACCCCCCACTGCGGCTCGCCACGACCCCCCCACACCGGTCAGGAGGGTACTGCTCACACCCACCAGCCCAGGTAAGAGACACACACACACACACACACACACTAGTCAGGAGGGTACTGCTCACCGCACCTGACACACCCACCAGCCCAGGTAACACACCTGTGTTGTGTTAATCAGAGGTGAAGAGCTTCCACACACACACACACACACACACACACACACACACACACACACACAGCCCATTTAACTGCTGTATTGACAGGTGTGTGTGTTAGTGTTAATTTCGTCAGAGGAAATATGTTCGTCAACAACCTTTTTTTTTCATGACTAAGACGAGACGATGACGAGACGGCACTAATGTCCTGAAACACTGACTAAGACTATCTTAAGATGCATTATTGTTAATAAAATGTTTTGCATGAAATAAAAACTAAGATAAAATCTCTCTTCATTTTCATCTACAAAATGAGAAGACAGAATATCTAACTGTTACGTTTTCAAAATATTCCGAATGAGTTCATGCTCCTGTAGGCTAGTCTACGTGCTGTTGCTGCAACACTATACTACATGGAACAAGAACACCGGAGATTTCTGCCAGAGTTAAAGGAATTATCCGGAGTAAAATGCATTTTAGATCAATTTACGGATGATTGGGAGTACATACGTTGAGTTGACATCAAAATCATGTCATTCGGATGTGTTTTGAGATGTTCGATTTTACCGCTTTTAGTCAAAACTCGTTAGCCTGGAAGTGACCCGGGCATGTCATTTCGCCGCTACAAAATGCTATTTTTATACCTCTTCTACATTTCCAAACAACATTACACTTACGTGGTAGTGAGTAGAGGGTCCCTAAAGCCAAACCGAAGTATCCCGAGGTCTTTATGTGGTCGGATAGAGTCCAGAATGAATTTAATCAAGCCAGTACCTTTCCGAAAATGTTGCTGCTGCAGCTCCCATCTTTAGGGGAAAGTCCGTAGGAGTCAATAGCCGAGTGCAAATCTTTCTTTTTTATTTTACACCCTGAACATGGGCAAAATGCCCCATTGACATCAATATGTTTTATATAGAGTCACCACACTGCCACCTGTGGTTGTATAGAGTAACCTGTGGTAGCTCTGTACAAAACATATTGATGTCAATGGTGCATTTTGCCCATGTTCAGGGTGGAAAGTGAAAAAGAAAGATTTGCATAAGATAAGTCAAATTGGTGTTTTTAAAAAGAAAGGATCATGGAGAATAAAGAAAAAAATATTTAAAAAATCTTTGTATATTCCCACAAGGTGTTTGGGTGCTCTGAAAATGAGAACCAAAATGATTTTTTAGACTTGTAAGGTCTGCTGTTCAGACACTGAAGGGATTTATTTTCTGTTCATTGTTTTTTGTGAGAGTGTTTCTACTTATCTCAGTAAGGAAAATAAATCAAGAGCCTATGTTGAGTACAAATATGTCTTCTTAAGGCTTAAACAGAGCCCAGCCAAAAACTCCAATAAAATTTGTATCAACTTTGAGGGGACAGCTATGACCATGCAGGATTATCCAGACCAAATGTGATGATTTTGCTACATACTATTCCTATTTATGTACCAGCATGCAAAGTTTGAGCCTCCTACATGGTTTAGTTCTTGCGCTGTGGGCTTTTGAACTTTGACAAAAAAAAGAGGCCGAACAAAATCGACACCCCCCTCCCCCTGTGAAACTGGCTGTATCTTGGAAAGTATTGATCTTACATAAGAGTAATTTTACAGTGTGTCTCCTGGGTAAGATAGGTACACCTGGTAATTTTTTCAGAATTTTTTGAGACCTAAGTGCGTGGGCCCTGGTTGAAATGACGTGGAATGACCCTGTTGCGTTTGGGCGCATATCCCCATCTAGCGTGGCGGAGTAAAATATTAATAATTGGGTCTAGGACAGTGTTTCTCAAACTTTTTCAGACGAAGGACCACTTAACTAACCCTAGCTAAAAAATAAAAAAAAAGATTAGACCTACTTCAACAGTATATTAGTCTACACAATAGGCCTACTCACTGAACCACCTTAGTTATTGTCTTTGCACTTTGCTTATTGTGTCAGAGTATTCATATGATTTAAACTGGCATATCTTACATAGAGTGTTGCAGAACTGTTTTTACATACAAGTTGGTTCAATATTGCAAACAACTCATCTATATTTTTATTTTACCACGTCTGCTCGTAGACCACTTGTGATAGCTTGCGGACCACTAGTAGTCCCCGGACCACACTTTGAGAAACACTGGTCTACAAATATCATGACAGTGGTCCAGTCAAATCTTTTACTGTCTATAGTCAAATCCCAGCTAGTGTTAATTTTGTCACCTATTTTTAATTTAGTCTTAGGGCCCTATCATGACATTCTAAAGTGCATCGTCACTCGTCAAAAGTCTATTCAAATTTAGTAGGATGTCCAGTTCACATTGGGAGGGGTTTCGTTATCAAAAGTGGAGCGCATGGCGCAACAAGGTGTTCCTAGGTTTTTTAATCAGTCATATGGGTGTGTTTGGGGCGTAACATAATTTCAAACCAATGAGAATGACGGTGCAAAGCGCGATATGTCAAATAAATGCATCGGTATTTTGGCATTCAACGGGCGCATTTGAAGGAGGCTGCTTATGAGACCATTATGGAATAGTTATTCTTAAACCATGCTTTACTAAAACCTAGCATAGCCTTCACGCATTTGCATTTGTCTATTATTTGAACTCATTGGCAAAGTGAAACTAACTTCACCAAGGAGTCAGTCAACGACAAGACAGTTATATGCACTTTCACTATTGACTGACAATGGGTTACCACCGAAAACATAGGCTGGAAAAAGCAACACTTACCCTAATGTTGCTCAAATGACTGAATAAAACAACATTTATCCTGCAGAGGAGTTGCTTAGCCTATATCTCGTGACAGTGCGTCTTCAGCTGTGCTCCATACGTGTCTCTCGCCTCTCCCCTAATCACTTTTAACCGTCATTACCAATTTGCAAATGATGGTGAATACAACTACTCATCATGAGATGTACAGTATTTCGTAATATCTTTATTCTAATTATGTTTCCCATTGTAATCGTGCAATTTGTAATGCTTTGCATGGACGTGCGCTGGTGTGCGTTCATGAATGATAGAAGGATGGTGCGTGCACCTGCCAATATGACGTGCGCTCTTAAAATAGCATATGAACAACTCGTCATTGACTTCTGACCAGGTTTAGGTGGTGTATGATAGCGATTTTTAGACAACACGCCAGGCCCCTCCCTAGGTTGTTAATTGTCACACCCCTGGGCGCGATGTTTAAAAAATAAACGTGCAAAATACCGAATTCAACTTTGCGCGGGTGGAAAACGAACTTTACGCCATGCGCTGGTGCCCAAAATACAGCCCTTAGTCTTGTGACGAAATGTCCTTTTTAGTCTTTGTCATATTTAGTCATTCAAAGATCATTTTTGTTAGTCTAGTTTTAGTCAAAAGAAAGCTAAAGGTATCTTAGTCATAGTCAGTTTTAGTCAAAACATTTTAGTCTTTTTTTATGACAAATTATTTCTGATTACCATTTGAGTCAAATAGTGTTTCACACATCTCAATTTTCCAACAATATTGTGTGTCCACAGAGCTACTCGTCTGTTATAATTACTCATTCTGATTTTTTGTCAGTTAGCATGTTTACATGCACAGCTAAGTCAAGCTACAGTTACAGCTCGGCTGGTGTCTTGTGTTTCTCTCTCAGATGTGAAGAGAGAGCCTCCACCTGTGGCTCCGAAACCCTCCAGAGCCAAGATCCCTGCTCCTGCACCTGTTACCGCTAGCGACGGTAGTATCCATGGAGATGCCAATCTCGCCTCACCTGTCTTGCAGAGAGATGCAAGCTCCGCCCCTCCAACTATGACCCCTCCCCCAGCTGCCATAAACAACTCCAGCAACCCCAATCCTAGTCTTAATCCTAGTCTCAATCCTAGTTTTAATCCTAGTCTTAATCCTAATCCCCTGCACAGGGAGCCCAGCCCCACTCCTCCATCCCCTGCCCAGACCCCAAGCCCCCAGACACCGCACCCTGTGAAGCCCCCCAGAGCCTCCATCGCTGGCCTGTCGGTGGACCTGCCCCAGCAGATGGAGCTGGATCTGGGTGGAGTGGAGGCGGTGCAGCAGAGACTACGGGAGGTGGAGAAGCAGAGGGAGGAGGAGGAGAGGAAGTTGAGGGAGATGGAGAGACACAGGAAGGAGGAGGAGAAGAAACTGAGGGAGCTAGAGAGACAGA
Organism: Alosa alosa; assembly: GCF_017589495.1. NCBI lineage: Eukaryota > Metazoa > Chordata > Actinopteri > Clupeiformes > Clupeidae > Alosa > Alosa alosa. The sequence goes on along the minus strand of NC_063195.1, from coordinate 295,779 downwards.
GAGCAGAGGAGGAGGAGAGGAGGAGGAGAGGAGGAGCTGAGGAGGAGGAGGAGAGGAGGAGGAGCGAGCAGGAGCACATGGAGGGGGGAGGGGGAGGAGTCCGGAGGAGGAAAGTGGGCGTGGCCAGGCAGGAACAAGTTCAAGGAGAGTTGGAGGAGGTGGAGCCTGTTTCCGTGGAGAACAGCGTGAGGCCGGGGCCTGTCCCTACCCAACGGAGGCTCAGTGGCGTAAACCAGCCAGCGGCACCCACCCCACCTCCCTCTGGGCCTGCACGGATGCAAGGAGCTGGGCCACTTCCCTCTGTGCCGCATGGAGCTCAATCTCCCCCTGCAGACGTCCACAGACTGGAAGAGACCAGCACCAACCTAGCCGCTGCACTGCAGGTGGTGGAGGAGAAGATCAAGCATGACAACAAGTGAGTCACACAGTCAATTAACCAATCACTTGGCACATATCTCAAACAATTAACCAATCACTCAACTATCTCAAACAATTAACCAACACATATCTCAAACAATTAACCAATCACTTGGCACATCTCAAAAAATTAACCAATCACTCGGACCATATCCAGTCACTCAAACAATAAACCAATAACCACTTAACTCATTAATCAATCACCATTTAATAGCAAATTCACTTATTAACCCATCAGAAGTTATTAGCAAGTCAACTCATCAACCAATCACCAGGTTCTCTCTCTTCTTTCTTCTGTGGAGGAGACCTTGGTCAGCATTCTGGATGACATTGAGCCTAACTCATCGCTCTCTCTCTCTCACTCTCTCTCTCAGCATTCTGGATGACATTGAGCCTAACTCATCTCTCTCTCTCTCTCTCTGTAGTTCTGCGGAAGAGAAGACCTCGGTCAGCATTCTGGATGACATCGGCAGCATGTTTGATGACCTTGCTGACCAGCTGGATGCCATGTTGGACTAAATCCTACCCAGAATCCTCAGTCTGAACTCTGACCTTCTGAACCCGGGATATGGAGAGGTCTGACCTCATGACTTCATTAACAGATGGCTTCTACCTTTATGAGACCCTACTCTGACCCTGAGGGACTGGACTTCCTGTCACCAGGCAGGAGTTCCAGTAACCTGATTGAGTTTCGTTTCTGTTCTTGTAGCTTGAATTAGCTTCCATCTCTCTCTGTGTGCTAGCACATTCAACTGGATGCCATGTTGGACAAATCCTACCCAGAATCCTCCAGTCCCAGACTCTGACCTTCTGAACCGGGATATGGAAGGTCTGACCTCATGACTTCATTAACAGATGCTTCTACCTTTATGAGACTCTGACCCTGAGGGACTGGACTTCTCAAACAATTAACCAACACATATCTCAAACAATTAACCAATCACTTGGCACATATCTCAAACAATTAACCAACACATATCTCAAACAATTAACCAATCACTTGGTCAGCATTCTGGATGACATTGAGCCTAACTCATCAGCTCTCTCTCTCACTCTCTCTCTCAGCATTCTGATGACATTGAGCCTAACTCATCTCTCTCTCTCTCTCTAGTTCTATGGAAGAGAAAGACCTCGTCAGCATTCTGATGACATCGCAGCATGTTTGATGACCTTGCTGCTGATTGTTTCTGGAGTTCTTGTAACTTGAACAAGCTTCCACGTGTTCTATAAGAATGGATAAATGGTGACCTTTGACATTTCTCTGGACTGCCACAGTTCTATACCATTTGGTTCCGCCCTATCCTGTGGACTGCTACGGTTCTATCCCATTTGGTTCTGCCCTATCCTGTGGACTGCCACAGTTCTATCCCAATTGGTTCTTCCCCAACCTGTGGACTGCTATGGTTCTATCCCATTTGGTTCTGGTTCCGCCCTATCCTGTGGACTGCTATGGTTCTATCCCATTTGGTTCTGGTTCCGCCCTATCCTGTGGACTGCTATGGTTTGTTACCATGCTTTCCATCCAAACCAAAATGAAGTCTGTATCAGATGTAAATCTGCATACAAAACCTTCCAACATAACCCAAACATACTGTACATCTACACCCACCTCTGAACCCGGTACAGAGACCACATCACCAGACGGACAGACATGGAACCAACTTCTGGTTTCTTGAACTCAGTCAACCCTTACCTTAGCCCATGGTGAAGACCCTACACGTTCCATTGAGTAGCCAAACAAGGCCATGTCATATCAAGCTGTGCTGTTCTTAATGTTAATGTGTGAAATATTCCTCTGTTCCACATGCTGTGTCTGTGTTGCTGTGATGTTCCCCTCCTGGTTGTGCAAAGGTCTATATTTGCTGTGGAATCCCCCCATGTAGGTAGTTTCAATGTTTTCTTTGTAACTGTCTAGACCTCAGATGTCAAGCTTTGAGGCAAACCGAGTTTGAGTGCCCACCCGTTCTCCTGAATCACTCAGCCTGAAGTCCCGTTATCTAGGATGTCATTGGTCCATTCAAGCGTCACTCAGCCCAACATCCTGTTCTCTGGCATGTCATTGGACCATGCAAGCATTACTCAGCTTGAGTTCCTGTTCTCTGGCATGTCATTGGTACATTCAAGCATCACTCATCCTGAGTTCCTGTTCTCTGGCATGTAATTGGTCCATTGAAGTGTCATTCAGCCTGAGGTCGAAAATAGATCGAAATACATCTCAATCTCAAATTTGAACTAGATTAGAATTGACATCGTAGCCACACCTCCAATGTCACATCCAGCATGCATGTTTTCCTTTGAGTGACATTCAGATATCAACCCCTTGTCTCCCGACGCTTAGTAGCTGAAATTCTGTTGCACGTGGGCTGTCTCCCAGAGGGAAGACTTTGGAGGACTCGTTATTGTCGTTATTTGTCATTCAACGATATACGTTATTCCTATTGGTAATCAACTCAGTAACTCATCGTTATACATCTTTCCTATTGGTAATCGCATCAGTCACAATATTTTAACTCAGTACTTGCCCACTTCTCATCTCTCAATATCGCCCAAATGCAATCTCATCATTTGGGGTGATAGTTGTAATCTCGATATCGCCCAAACGCAATCTCATCATTTGGGGTGATAGTTGTAATCTCGATATCGCCCAAACACAATCTCATAATTTGGGGTCATATCCCCTATAGTCGTAATCTCGATATCGCCCAAACACAATCTCATTGCATGGTCGCTCATCATTTACTGTACTTGCTGTATAGAGTATCTGGATGGGCCTTTAGTCTAAGCATTCCTCCTCGCAAGTACCGGCAAGTGTGATCTTCACCTTTAGCGTTAGCATCATGTCTTCTTCTATTGAGTTAATCTATCTGAGATCTCATTTGTTACTAGGGTTAGGGTCAAATCTGATTAGGAGCCTACAGCATTCTGGACAAACTTCCTCCATAGTTGAGCTGATTTGATCTAGTCTCTTCCAATTTTTGGACTGGCTTAGATGAATTAAAGCACAATGCCTCTACCAGGGCAATCCATCACCAGCCATGCTGAGAGCACGTGTCTGAGTGAGCGAGTGAGATTTCTTGAATTTCCCCTTGGGGATCAATAAAGTATCTATCTATCTATCTAGATGTGGACTAGTGTGTGTCTGAGTCTGTGAAAGGACACAGAAAGTGACACGTGTTACTTCTGACTTCTTATTACTTCTACTCATTGGACCGTTTGATTTTGGTTAGGACCCTTTGATCTGATTGGACCTTTTGATCTGATTGGGCCATTTGATCTGATGAGGCCATTTGATCTGATTGGGCCATTTGATCTGATTGGGCCATTTGATCTGATGAGGCCATTTGATCTGATTGGGCCATTTGATCTGATTGGGCCATTTTGATCTGATTGGGCCATTTGATCTATTCGATTTGATTTGGTTTAGGCCTGTTTGATCTGGGTCACAGTGGATTTAATCTCAGACTGAGTGGTGATTGGGTGAACTGGGTTCAGATTTCCGCGATACAGTGTGTGTGTGTGTGTGTGATTGTCCATGTAGTTCAATTAATAAGACATTCCTTTCAATGTGCTAAAGCAATCTTCAGCGATACGGTGTGTGTGTGTGTGTGTGTGCTAAAGCGATCTTCAGCGATACGGTGTGTGTGTGTGTGCGTGCTAAAGCAATCTTCAGCGATACTGTGTGTGTGCTAAAGTAATCTTCAGCAATAGTCATCAGCTCTCTCTCAACTACATAACTGCAATACGACATCATCAATACGAGAGCTGTTTTTCCCCTCTAAGTATGTGTATGTCATTTGAGAGTGTGTGTGTGCTGCTTGAGCCTGCTGATCTTATAGTGCACACACACACACACATACTCACAAACACTCACATAAACACATGCACATACTGTACGCACACACACACACATACTCACAAACACTCACATATACACATGCACATACGCACACACAAACACAAACACTCACATACACATATGCACATACGCACACACATGCATATACGCGCATACGCACACACACACACACAAACACTCACATACACACATGCACATACGCGCACACACATACTCACAAACACTCACATACACACATGCACATACGCACACACACACAAATGCCTCCCAGCACACCAGAGGCTCTCATGTGCTGCTGCTGATTAGAGCACCTCCTTCTGGTGGGCTATGTTATTGCAAGTAGATGTAATGACAATAAATTATTACAAGGCAATAGCTGAATACTAGATTCCTCTTGTTACTAATGATAAATAATGAAAAGTCATAAGAATATTGTTGCCTTTATGTTTCCATGTGTGTGGGAGGGGAGTGTGAATATGCGTATGTGTGTGGGGGGTGCATATGTGTGTGTGTGTGTGTGTGTGTGAGAGAGAGAGTTCACAAATCACATCCCTTTGTCCTTCAGACGGCCCTCTGGTTGCTACGGTAGCATTTGTCCCTCAGACGGCCCTCTGGTTGCTACGGTAGCATTTTTTGTCCTTCAGACGGCCCTCTGGTTGCTACGGTAGCATTTGTCCCTCAGACGGCCCTCTGGTTGCTATGGTAGCATAGGAAGTGTGTGTGCTTGTGTTTTCTGCTTGTGTGTGTTAGTCTAGCACCTGACCGCTCAATGCCCCTCTGATCTTCCCTAATGTCAGTATTTACTGTGAGTGTGTGTGTGTGTGTGTGTGTGCGTCAGAGTGACAGAAACAAAGTGTATGTATGTGCCCTGAAAGACAGTGGATAGAAAATAAAAATTATGTTCTAGATGTTTCTCTGACTCATTCATTATGTTCAAATGATGTTCTACAATGGGCATCGCTTTCAAATGACCACTTCAGTCGCGCATTACGAGGCATGAAGCTGCGTGAAACTTTAGTACCACTTTCAGCCACTGTGTGTCGCTCTGCCACTGTACATCGCTCTGCCTGCCGACCCTTCTGAAAAAGCATGCTACCATTAAACATAATTGTTGCCGAGAGTAATCCCAGCCTATGAATTCAATAACAAAATAAATCATGCATAATTAAACATTACCTCGATTTAGGCTACTTGGGTATGGCTTAAGGCTTGACTACACGGTGGTAACGAAAATCGAAATCGAAATTTGCTGTCTACATTATTGTCAGTGTTGGGGGTAACACAACTACGCAAATCAAAACAGTGTCTTGTGTGATAATTGAGCCAGTAGAGAAATAACTGTTCAGAATTAATCTGTAGCCTTGGGTAGGCTTCTGCAGAAAACAATGTTGTTGCCGATTTAATACTATCTGGTGACGTTTTTAACAGGCTATGCAATAGAGGCTTAGACAACTATGACCCACGTTTTGGTTTCGTAAATTAATTTGCCCTACTTCTTGACTGCAATGTAGTCAAATGACATGTCATTTTTATTTTTCTGTACAATAAACAAATACATCTGCTTTATGCCGCAAAATTACATTCATATTTGGCTGACTTCTGCAGACGCGCAAAAAAACACTGCCAGGCCATTCTTAAAAATATTTTTGTTTGCCGTAACCCGACCGACCATGGGTCGGTTCCCCGATAACGCTCACTCTTAGCGCGCTAAGAAGACTCAAAAGATATATCTTTCCAAAGTTGTTTATGTTCCTAAGTGTGTTCCCCGAAGTGTCCCTTAGGAAGCTTCTTAACACGCTGCCTCTTACGTTCGACATTAGAAAGGCGCTGTCCCAAGTGAAGGGGCTGAATTAGTTGGCATCGATTGCTCAGGAATCGATTTACCACTTCACGCGAAGGTGCATGACGGTGTTAAGAAAGACAACATGTTCTATGCAAATGAAACATTCCTCAAATTATTTCAGTAACATTTATTTTAACATAGTTTAAGTTATCAGTAAAATATAAACTATTAACTAAATTATCAAATTGTCAGTAATATGTTCACACGATATGTTGTGACGGGTAGACTAACTGGGTAGGCCTATTCCTCGCTAATCATCCACCCTCCTTATCCCGTTGTGCCACTTGTGCCGCTTCTTGACATGGGTTTAACGACTTCTAAACATTATGTAATACACTTTTATATTAATGGTAAGGTACCTTACAATTAGAATTGATTGGCAAGCAGCTGCAGTTACTTCTGTTTAATGCGGTATTGATTGCCATTGGTTAATGTGCAACAGCAACAAAAAAGAGCTACTGTATGGAGTGACATGGACTACACGGCTCCACGGCCGGTGCCGTTTTTGATTCAATACAAGGACACGTTGGATCGCTGCCATAGGCCTAGTTGCTTACCCATTTATAGATCTTAGCCATTTAGAGGCAAATTCTTTGCCAGCTTTTAATTATCAAAAGTGATAGCCAATTTGAACGCTTTAATGACATTACGAAATAGCCAAGGCTAATTACCACCATATTAGTTCTGATACCAAATAAAGTAAACTTCATAAATAGGCCTGCACCCATTGCGAACATATTTTATTATTAGTCTTAAAATGTCCATAACATAAAATCATCGTTGAGCCACAACATCATCAACATACTGTGGCCTACCATAGTTTGACTTGTACTGCGCTACTCTGATTTCTAAAGACTGCTGCACAGTGCCGGCGACAACGCTACGAGGGAGCTTACGAATGGTCCAGACCAACCTTACGAAAGTGTGACTTACACAAGATGTACTTAGCGTACGAACGTGTCGGGAATCGTGCCATGACGTTAAGAGAGAGTTTAAGGCAGTGGTCCCTAAACTTTTTCTTCCGAGGCCCAGCTCACTGTGCCTGGCTCTAAGAGAGGGCCAGAGACTCGGAGTATATCAACCATAAATAGCTTAGTGCTGTGAACAACAGCAGTCTACCTTAGTTGAATATTCCATTACATTTAATCATCACTGCAATTTAATACCATTGCTAGCTGTGTTTATGTTGCCACCATGCCATATCAGTATAACATGTAGCTCAAATGAAATAATACTAATAAAAAGACTGTTTCTTTGCATACACAGCTCAAGTTGTGAACAAGCAATATCCTACAAATAATTTAAATTATCAAACTATGAGAGTTTTATGAAGTGCTGGCAAACACATCTGAAATGACCACCATTCTAACTTTCACTCACCTGATGAGAACTTTGAACTCTGTATGAACATTTGAACGTGTGAATAAAAAATAGAAATAATTATCCCAGAAAGTCCCAGAAATATGACTTGAATAGAAGTTAGTTAGTTATTAACAGATAACTGATAAACTTTTAGAATAGTTTGAGCACTGATGCAGTCAGCATAGGCCTCTTACATTGTTTGCATGTAGGCCTACATTTCATTCCGTTTTCAATGGCAAACGCGAAACAGCGCCAAAACAACCACCAGTGGACAAAAAGAGTATTACACGTGTACTGTTAAGACTCGCCATAGAGAATGAATGAGGGAAATTACGGAGGTTATAGTTTGATGATGTCATACTCCCGTGCGGGCCAGATGCTATATACCACGGACATGTTTTGGGGGGCCACCCAAAATGAGGTGGCGGGCCGTAGTTTGGGGACCACTGGGTTAAGGAATAGGTTAAGAACTACTTAACGATAAGAACGTTTTGGGGAACCGGCCCCATGTCAATTTAGAACCGACCCAAATATTTATTTTTTTCCCCTTTTAGTCCGACCGACTTGCCGGTTGTAAACTTATGTTAAGACCGACCGTTTTTTTTACTCTAAACAACCAATACAAATAAAATACTATTTATTTTAGTAGGTATTGTGAATATACATTGCCTACATACAAACGTAGGCTCTCTTAAATAAAACCCTGTGGCGTCATCTCTACACCATTGGTTTACGCATGTCACACTATGGCCTATACACTTCGTTTCATTCACACAAACATCTCGACTCAACGCTTATTACTTGGCACGAAGCTCTGGAAGAACTGTGCCCAGATCTTTTCCCATTCTTTCTCCCCTCTAGTTTAACGGTGACCGTGTTTCAAGAATTGAAATTGTTTGTGGTCTATTCAGCAAGTCTCAAAATATGCTTAACCCAGATTCAAACTCTTGGACAGGGGACTGATAACTGCTGCATAACGGCGGCTGTCATCAGCCGGCCTTAACGCACTGCGCCACAGAATTGACGGCGTGGGTGAATAGGGATAAATAACAATAGAGTACACACCTGTTTCACCAGCATATTTAAATTACTTGACTAAAACCGTGCATAACTGGAGGTACACCTGTTATCTGAGCAGTCTGTATGTCCTCATTTTGCGAATGCGAGGACGATATGAGTCTTTTGCAGTTCGTTTTGCCTCATCTAGAACATCTAATAACATGTTAAATAGACAACAACACACGCACCCTGAAGCTGCGCTTATTGTGGCCGGTGATTTCAATCAAGTACATTTAAACCGGTCCATGCCTGAATTTATTCAACACATTCTCTTCCCTACACGTGGTGACAACACACTGGATCACTGCTACACACAGTTCAAGAACAGTTACAAAGCGAAGTCTCTACCAGCTTTCGGAAAATCAGAGCATGCCGCTGTTTTCCTACTGCCTATGTACAGAGAAGTCAGACGGACCCCCAGTGAAGGAAGGAGGTCAAGCTGGACTGACCAATCGAAGCCAGGCTACAGGACGCCCTTAGCAACGTTGACTGGGAGATGTTCAAGACGAACTCTGCTGACATCAATGAGTTTACGGAAGTATCATTGAGTTACATCAATATGCTAACTCAGTGATAAGTGTGGTATGAATCACTGAAATAAATATAAATAAAATAAATACATTTAAAACATAAAATACTATCAAACATATTAGAATGGATGAAAATATTTTATCAACCGATGGCAAGAAAATGAAAAGAGATACAAATTAACTTTTAACAAGTTTGCAAGTGCTTCTGGGTAGCAGTAGGCCATGTAGCATTTGAAACTGCTGTTGACGTTGAGTTAGGCTAGCTGACGGTAGCTGTTACAGGCAAGAGGTGGAGTTTTTTAATAATGAAGATGTCAAAACTCTGTCGTGGCTTCAGTCTGCGAAGGGAAGCTGAAGAGGACAAATGTAGGCCAGAACAGCTGCTAGCAACAACCGGCACAAAACAGTGAGGAAATATGAGGAAAATGAAAATGATATCAAATTTGGATTTATTTGTGCAGCAAGTAGAGGAGGCTTACTGTAGCAAGCAGTGTGCTGTATGTATGTGAGGTGATGACAGTGATGATGTTAATGTGTGTGTTTTTTTTGTGTGTGTGTTGGGGATGGGGGTGGGGTGGGGGGGGGCAGAAAGGCTAGGCAATCAAGGACATGGGTAGATGGAGGAGAAATCAAAAATAATAAATAAAAAGTTCTATGTGATTTATTTGGAGCGGGAGAGAGGAAGAGCCGAGGCCACAGTGTGTGGTATGTGGCGACGTTTTGAATCCATGAAACCATCGCATCTCAAACAACATCTTACAACCAAATACAGGACACTTAACGACAAACCAGTGGAGTTTGATTTCGGGGGTTCCATGTTCCATGTTCCATATGTGTTGTGCATGCATTACTTGAAAAGAACTAGCTCCAGTTATGTATGAACAGTGAAGGTAACGATCTCTTGTGAAAAACATGTGAAAAACGTGAACTTGAAGAAGTGAAAATTGAACAATATGAACTATGAAAATTGAACAACTTGAAGCTACATCTATAAGTGTGAACATGCTTAACAAAATATGGGAACAAAACATGGGAACTAAACGTGCATTACGAATCAGTGGGAGCCCTGTGCTTGTTTCCCTGCAACAAGGTTCCATCTGGGGGTGATGGAAGACAGTGACACCGTCAGTGTGTTTGAAATGTCCAGTCGATTGCGCAATTGGTCTTAGTTGCAGTCATTGCCGAAAACCCAGCCTCGCATAGATACGTGGTGGGAAATGGTAGCAGTGTTTTCAGCGCTTTTACGGCTATCTCGGGAAATTCTGCTTTGGTTTTGATCCGAAAAACCCGCCAGAGAGGTTTCCTTATACACACTCTTAAGACCACCGTCATTTGCAATTTCGATCAACTGCTCTTCCTCCTGTACTGACAAGTTAGGACTATTCGGGATATTGACAAATGGGTTGCGGACCCACTCATTGGTTTGCCGTGGATCTTTGGAGGATGGGAAGTAACGCTCAAACTCATTTGAGAGCGCTAACAAGGTGATCGCAAGACCAGCTGCAAGAGAAAGGGCCCTGCCTCAGTCTCTCCCAAAACCCCCACTACTGTTTGGAACATATCAAATACACCCCGGTCCACTCGTCGTCCCCACAAATCAAGCTTGGCTTTAAATGCAGCGACTTTATCTGCCAGTTTAAAGACAGTCGTCATTCTCCCCTGGAGTGACAGGTTGAGGTCATTAAGCAACCCAAATATGTCACACAGGTAAACAAGTTTTGACACCCAGTCCTCATCACTAAAATGTGCAGCTAACGGTGACTTTTTTTCTGTAAGAAATCTCTGCAGCGGCTCTCGAACACTCTGGCCAGTGACCTGCTAAAGATGCTTGTTTTTTGTTGCTCATTCTAGCAGTTTAGCTAACTTCGTGTGACACTACCGTTCGCTAAGAAGGTGAAGTGAGCTGACCTGAGGCTGCGCAGCGCTGAAGGCAATATGTAAAAGTGTTGAAGGCGGGACAGACAGACGTAAGAAAATAGACCTTGCAAAATGCAAACATGCGTGCAATCAAACAACTGCATATAGGCCTATGCCATGTAAAAACGTGACATTATTGCGAATTAAATTTAATTTAGTTTGCATGCATTTTTTTTAAAAACTCATGTCGTAGGCTACGGCCCGGTTAGGAATGTCCCGCGGCCCGGTGGTTGGGGGCCGCTAATGTACAGGATTCTTGATGGATTACATTTAATGAAAGAAAAAAGAGCTTGTTAATCTGTTTCAGGGTCAGAGGTCATGATAAGAGATAAACTGTTATCACTTCAGACTCGCTAAGGGAGGTTGACCTCAGAGGTCATGATAAGAGATATATGGAGTATAACTGAACTAATGAAAAAGATTTTGGACCAATAGTGGCATAATATCATTGGGCAGTTTGTCTGCGACCCGCCAGAGAACCGAGCAAAATGCCAGCTCACCGCCAGCTATGCCCCCAATGGACCAACAGTGGTCCGCCAGCCTCTTGCTATCTGGGATGAGAGATATCTTAATTCACATGTTTTCAACATTTACAGGATTTAGGATGAAAAATGTAAATTCGCTACATGTAGTAAATTCATTTATTTATTTATTTGCTTACAGTTGTTTACACACATTTTCACACGTTTACACACGTTTTCAAAAAAAACTCTGTCTATTTTTCAAAACTCCACACACAAAACCAACAATTGCTCACACAAAATGCAAAATGCCTCACCTCACATTACAAACACTTTTGTCATAACATGACATTTTGGATATCATGTACACACTGTTGCTCAAAACCTAACGCTCTTCTGTCTTTCATAGGCTTTATGTATTTCTATACAAGAGTGAAAGTTACGGTATCTACAGAGAGAAGTTGAAATACACAGTAAAAATGCAAGCAATATTGAAACCAAAAAAATTGTGATTTTTCCCAAATAATTTGCTGTTGCGAATACAGTATTTTACAGCCAACAAGAACAAAGCAAAGCAAAATACAATGACCACCAGATGTACATGGAGTTCTGAAAAAGCTGATTCTGCCTATGGAAATGACTGACTACTATCAAATTACGTGTGTGTGTCTGTGTGTGTGTTTGTTTGTCTGTGTGTGTATTGAGCTAATGGTAACTTGGGGAGACACAAAAATATAGTAAAAAAAGACAAGTTTTACTGTACATAAAGTGAACTTTTTGTAGAACATTCCTTTCAAAGTATCTGCATTGGTTCTGAAATTCTCTATTTATAGGCCTATACTAAGGCAATGACTGAATGGTTTTCCGTAAAGTAATGAGTGTTTTACACATGTGAAGAGAGAGAGTGAAGCACTAGTGATTTAGTGTTCACTGGTGATTTCGTGTTCGTTTGTTTTTAGTGTTCGCTTTTTCATGGGTTGTGTTTGAAAAGTGAAATCAAGTTACTTCCTGTTAGATTGTTGTGTGTTAGGTAGAAAATTGTGTGTGGTGTTTTGCAAAATGTGTTTTAGTAAATTGAAAACTGAGTCAAACATTGAGAATTAGTGTATGGTTTTGCAGATTTGGTGTGGGGTTATGATGTTTGGAAGACATGTTTAGAAAATTGTGTAACGAGCAAAGATATACACGAACCCGGAGAAACTACTGGAAGTACGCGGGTGCCATTACTGAGCTGTTGCTGGGTAATTACTGAGCTGTTGCTGGGTAGCATTGCGCCATTACTGAGCTGTTGCTGGGTAGCGTTGCGCCGTTGCTGGGTAGCGTTGCGCCATTACTGGGTAGCGTTGCGCCATTACTGAGCTGTTGCTGGGTAGCGTTGCGCCATTACTGAGCTGTTGCTGGGTAATTACTGAGCTGTTGCTGGGTAGCATTGCACCATTGGGTAGCGTTGCGCCATTACTGAGCTGTTGCTGGGTAGCATTGCGCCATTACTGAGCTGTTGCTGGGTAGCTTTGCGCCATTACTGAGCTGTTGCTGGGTAGCATTGCGCCATTACTGAGCTGTTGCTGGGTAATTACTGAGCTGTTGCTGGGTAGCATTGCGCCATTGGGTAGCGTTGCGCCATTACTGAGCTGTTGCTGGGTAGCGTTGCGCCATTACTGAGCTGTTGCTGGGTAATTACTGAGCTGTTGCTGGGTAGCATTGCACCATTGGGTAGCGTTGCGCCATTACTGAGCTGTTGCTGGGTGGTAGCGTTGCGCCATTACTGAGCTGTTGCTGGGTAATTACTGAGCTGTTGCTGGGTAGCATTGCGCCATTACTGAGCTGTTGCTGGGTAGCGTTGCGCCATTACTGAGCTGTTGCTGGGTAGCTTTGCGCCATTACTGAGCTGCTGCTGGGTAGCATTGCGCCATTACTGAGCTGTTGCTGGGTAATTACTGAGCTGTTGCTGGGTAGCATTGCGCCATTGGGTAGCGTTGCGCCATTACTGAGCTGTTGCTGGGGTAGCGTTGCGCCATTACTGAGCTGTTGCTGGGTAATTACTGAGACCAGGTTCACCCTGAGCACATCTGACGTCTGAAGATTTCTTGGAGAATGTAATGCTGCCTGCAACATCATTCAGGTTTGGTGTGGGCCAGTGATGGTCTTGGGAGGGATATCCTTGGAAGGACTTACAGACCTCGGCACCCTCACTGCTCTTAGGCATCAGGATGAAAACTTCAGACCCATTGTCTGACTCTATTGGTGCAGTGGGCCCTGGGTTCCTCCTGGTGCACAACAATGGCTGGACACATGTAGCGAGAGTGTGCAGGCAGTTCCTGGAAGATGAAGGCATTGATACAATTGACTGTTCCCCCACACTCCCCTGACTTAAATCCTATTGAACACCTCTGGGACATTATGTTTTGGTCCATCCAACACCGCCAGGTTGCACCACAGACTGTCAAGGAGCTCAGTGATGGCCATGTCCACATCTGGGAGCAGGACACCATCTTCCGTTTCATTAGGAGCATGCCCCGACGCCATCTACCATGTCAGTGCCGTACGAACTACTGAGTACAATCATGAGTTGCTGCAATGACATTCAAGCAAAATGGACTAGCTTGCCATATCATTTTTTCACTTAGATTTCCGGGGGGGGGTCTTTGAATTCAGTCCTCTGATAATTTTCATTCCCAAATAACGAAGTGGCATCCTTTCATTCCTAACATATTACCCAGTCCATATCAGTTTGTATCCTACCTCACAGGACGCTCTTTTAACGTATCGTGGCTTGGACAGCTGTCTGCACCTCACCATCTCACCACAGGGGTCTCCCAGGGCTCAGTACTGGGTGCCCTTCTCTTTGCTATCCACACCAATTCTTTGGGACAGATTATCCGTTCGCACAGCTTCTCATACCACTGCTATGCAGATGACACACAGCTCTATCTGTTCTTTCCACCTGATGACCCATTGGTCTCGGCACAAATCTCTGATTGCCTCTCAGGCATATCTACATGGATGAAGGCACACCACCTCCAGCTAAACCTCTCAAAAACCGAACTGCTGCTCCTCCCAGCTAAACCTACCATACATCATGACATCAACATCAAAATTGACACCCTGTCTGTTGCACCTACCAGGGCTGCAAGAAATGTAGGAGTCGTTCTCCACAACCAACTAACCTTCTCCGATCATGTTGCCTCAGTCGCCTAGTCATGCCGTTTCACACTCACAACATATGGAAAATCACGACTTGTCTCAAGATGCTACCCAACTCACAGTGAAACCCCCTTCAGATGATCAAGAATGTGGCGGCGCACCTGGTCTACAACCAACATAAAAGGGCACGTTACCCCGCTGCTCATCCAGCTACACTGGCTACCTATGGCTGTCCGTATCAAATTCATGTCTCTAATGCTTGCCTACAAAGTAGTCTCCAGTTCTGCTCCCACCTACTCAAATGCCCTCATACGGCATATTTGCTACCTCCTGACTGCTGCACTCCTCAGATGAATGACGTCTAGCTCTGGCACGGTACGCTCAGGTCAATCCAAACTTGATGGAAGGTGCTACCAGTTCCTACTAGAGCAGGGGCATCCATCTTAACAACACTCCTAAAGACCCAGCTCTTCAGAGAATATCTCCTCTCGTAGCACTACTTACAACTAGCTAATTCTAGCACTTACCACCTGACTAGAACTGACACTTGACTGTATAAAAACAGCACTCACTGATGCACTTTTTCCTATTGTACCTTTTTGAATTGTTTTAAATTGTTCTAGAATTGTTGAGAGAATTGTTTTAAAAGCTTTAAACTGTTTACCAGGTTGTAAGTCGCTTTGGCTAAAAATGCATCAGCCAAATGTAATGTAATGTAGATATCCAGCATAATGTGTTTTCCCCTATTGAGAGTTAAGGTTTGCTCCGAAAGAGAAGAAGGTAGAATAAAGAATTTATTGATGATGTAGGTAGTTACTTCCATTGACCAAAATATAGAATAATTGGCTTATTTTCTTGCACATGGTGGCCATATTGGAATCTTACCAGATTATACTTGATGCCTCGTGTATTATAGATGTTGTCATGTGATAAAATTACTTTTCAAACAATTTCAGTCATGAATAACAATAGAAATGGTCTATATTTTCACATTTGGTATCCACCATATTGGATTTAAAAATGGCCAACATCAGGTTTGCTTGGAATTCATGTCAATAGCCTCCTTGACCCTAAAAATTAAGTGTTAGAACTTAAAATACTTTTTTATCTTGTTTTAATTTTGAAGTTGTATCAACAATTCTATTAAGAATGGTGGCCATATTTGAATTTAAGATGGCGGCCACTAGGGGGCGCTATGTGTTGGGGTCCATTTCAATTTTTGATCACTGGGGGTAGTAGTATAACTGTGCCAAGTTTCATGCTTTCTGCAAAAACTGAACGATTCCGGTGCTTAGCCGCTGTACTATACCAGTTGGAACAAAAGAAAAATGTGAGATACACAAAATGCCCCGGGTCGACTGCCCCTGTCTGGTAGCCTAACGTTACCATACGGTTTGCACAGATAGCAGTTAGCTGTACCTTACCCTTTCCTTTTGAAATGTGAAAATTTGATAAACAATGGTCACAAATGAAAAACATGAATTAGTTTATTTAATAGCCATTCCTTTATTTATTGTTGCCAAATGGACAGATATTTTTATAGTTTCCTCGTTAGCTAGCCTAGCTAGCATAGTTATTGCTGACTAGAGCTACAGTAGTTAAGTAGATATAATATCAACCTAGTCCCAATTATGTATTTCCTCATTCTCTACTCTAAGCTAATTTCATAAATAATCTGTAAGATCGCTTGTACCTTCATCTGTGACCGGAGGCCACTGTCTAACATCATCAACCCAACAAGCCATACTGCCTGGCTGTAGCTGTCATTGAGGGTGCATTATCACGGAGGTTTGTTTACATATCATATTGAATTGGTTGTGTCCACTGGAATAACAGCCCGCGATTTACGACTGTCTCACTTCTTTTATAATGTCGAGTGGGAAAACATGCCAAATGGACAGATATTTGTATAGTTTCCTCGTTAGCTAGCCTAGCTAGCATAGTTATTGCTAACGTTAGCTATACAGTAGTTAAGTAGATATAATATCAACCTATTTCAGCAAACACACTAACGTGGCCATCACGTGGCCGCAACGTGATTTTCCAACCAATGTTTACGTTGCTACCGCGTTAATTTCCAACGTGGCGGCAACCGGAAAAGTGAAAGACGCCGTGATGTTGCCGCCACGTTATTTAGCAACATTACCGCGACATATTGGAGACATGCAGGCAACCTTCCTGCAACTTAATGTCCACGTAACCGCAACGTTATAGCAACATTGAAACCCATGTTGGAGGTCGCCAGAATGTTGTCAGGATGTTAAAAAAACAGCTCTGGGCGGATCCCCTGCAGATACAGTCCTCATTTGCCCACTCACTTGGTTTAAGAAGAACAGAGCGACATTTAACATTTGATTACACCATTTATTTAAATTCATTTAATTTGGGAGTTCCTGCCGATGACTTGACGTGCTGCTGCTGCTGCTGCTGCTGCTACTCCTCCCCCCCCCTCCTCCTACTGCTGCTGCCGGGCCTGCAAGCAAAGAAGAAAACCTTTAGCTTTCAGGTAAGAGCTGCACTTTTATTGAATTTGTGCAGACTGTCCCGAAGTTTTACTTACGTTTTATTGTGCTGCATACTCCGGTTCGAGCAGTGGCAGCTTTTCCTTCCCCTTCAGGTTGCTGCCTCCAAATTTAGTAGTGTGGGCTACAGAAAACAACATTTCAATTAAGAGAGGCACAACATAGGCAACGTTTTCTGTCACCAACCATGAGAGAAAGGGTTCCACTTTCATCTCACACACACAGGCTACTTGCTCGTGTCTTAGAATATGCCAAACTAACGTCTTCTCTGAGGAGTCCGTTACTGCATATATCTCATAAAATCATAGCACACCATCTACTAATTACACTTGTCATATTCAATAACATTCACATATCATATTAATATTAAAACACTAACATTACAGTACAGTAAAGTACAGTAACAAAGCAGTACAATAAACGTAAATCTCCGATTGTTTTTTTATATCATTCAATTAGCTCAAAGTTATCCTAGCATGCTACATGCTAGCCCCATTCTAATGCAATTGCTGCTACGCGATGCTAATCACTCGCTAGCCTTAACAATTTTTGCTAGCAGATAAATTACTCACTGGCGTTCAAAAGAAGTGGATAAAGACGTGAAAACAATGAGGAAAGATTAAGGACAAAGTAGAAATAGTAAAACGACTTAAGAGGTATTAAAAATGATTCACGATAGAAAGGTGTCAAGGAGTAAAAGGTTTTGATTCAAAGTCTATTCATTCAAGTGTAACGTTATCGAGTCCATTGAACGTAAAATAAACAAATGCTGGTATCCAAGCATCACGCTTGTCAAAATAAAAGCATTTCCCGTTGACTAGAAAATCGTATGTCCTTCTGGATTTTTTATTATTTTGTTATTTATTCAATTTATGTACCTATTTATTTAACATTGGCAACTAATTTTGGGTTTAGTAACCAATGCTTAGGTGGGTTACATCTTAACCCCTCTCCATCCAAAAAGCGTTGCAATATGACTGCCGAGTGGAGGGACTTGCCTAAAAGGACTTTGGATCAGTCAAACTCACCCAGTAAACAAAATAAAGTCCTGGCGACATCCCCTTAGGCGAACGTCACCTCCTCGACATTGTGTAGGGTTCCCTTTAAGTCCCGCGGACCTCTGTTCGGGAGGTCTAAAAGACGTCCACGAGACTTTGAGAGGACGTCCTGTAATGGTCTGCGCAACGTTTATATTTCCGCGATGGTAAAAAAAAAAAAAAAAAAAAAACATGAAGCGTGATTTAGTATGGTAGGCTATTACTTTCTTGTAAGTCTCAGCGTTGCTAGGAGAGACGGAACATTAACATGCATTAACGACTTGTTCTACAACTACACAATCAACTTCACTCACCTCATATTTTCACAAATAACATCCTCGAATGCATTACACTAATGATGAGTAGACATGTGTGACACCGCCACATTAATTTAAGTGTTCCTTTACATTTATTATTGCACGGAACATTATCTTGATTTCCTATAATGTTTATGTATGAGGAATGATATTCATATGTATATCTGTGTAATATATGTATTGTCCACTGTGGTTTTGGTAAGAATGTGGGGTGTCTCTTTAAGGCCTCGGTCGCCGCCCGATTACTATGACCACATACAAGCTTACTTAGGGGGTGCGCCAGGTGTTTGGGCGGTCGGTGGAGAGATTCAGCAAAGGCAGGGTGTTTGAATCGCGCGCCAGTATTGTTTGCTGCAGCCACATAGAAAAAAAGCTAGTTCCCTTGGGTTTGAGAGCTCAAAACACGCCTTAAGAGACTGCTTTAAGGGAGGAGAGGAGAAAACATTGTGCAACTGCATAGACTGTACCTCATCTGCTGTCTCCAGCAAGAGGACGTGACCCCAAACTTCAACTTCAACCCGTTTGCGTTGCCCGGACGTTCAACGGATCTGGTGAGATCTATCTCGTTTTGGGTATTTTTGGCGTGGTATATCACTTAAAATCAGCTTGACCTTTTGCCTTTTTGTTGTGGATTATTTATTTTTAAAAGGCCGACAGAGGATTATTCTCGCCGCCTACCTGTTTCCTGGTTGGAATATAAAGACTATAGCGCGATCCTGGGAAAGACCTGAAGTTTTCGTTTAGTTTGGACTTTTAGTTTAATTTTGGGGACTGAGACAAAGGGGGGAGATTCAAGTATTGTGGTGGTTTGCAGGATAATTGGTGTAATAATAATATACTGCGTTAAGCGTCATTCAATTCAACTGTTTGTGCGTCTTTTCTTTTTTGTTCAGCCGCCTGAATATTTGTTGGTTGCTGTGTGTGCTTTATTAACGGCAGTATACCGGCTCTTATGCATATGTGTTGGTGTAATAAGGCCAAAAGTATTTGTGACAGTATTGAAGCGGTTTGTTATTGTCGATTACTACTTTCATTCCCAAGAACCCCTTGTGCGTTTATAGTAACACAGCTGTTTAAAAAGGACGTAAAGGGCTGATTGTTACACATGGACATTTATACCGGGCTAGGATGTGCTGCTTTCACATCTACGGTGTCATTTTCTTAATAAACTAATAACGACGTTTTAATGGGCATATCCCGTAGCATATTGTTCAAAAACATCATCAGAGTAGGCCTAGGCTAGCCTAAGATAAATTGTTCAAACCATATTGTTTCAAAATATTAAAAACTAATAATAGCCAAAAATACTAAATGAATCGCAATGCATGCTGGGAAGCAAAACTCAACATGAAATAATATCCTTAATTCTTCTGCAATGTAGAGCTAGATCGTTTTGCTTTGCAAATTAAGTAGTCACTTCTGTTGCTAGACAATCCTAAACAAATGCTACGTGGTCTGTTTTTAACATTCCTCTAGTTTTATTGCATTGTATTCAGCTCCAAAAGTCGGTTCAGTCCCAATTCGGCCGTGTGTGTATTTCTGAAAATAAAACAGATAATAAGTACGTGACTACGTTAAATAAACCACTGCCTATTTAGAGCATGTTACATGCATCAAGTGACAGATAATGACAGTTATCTGAAGAAATGCATATTATAGGCTAAGCTAGAAGCTAAGAACAGCGACTTTGCTAACGTTACACCAAGCATCACATCAGCTAACATGAATTTGATAAAATCCCTTTCCTAGTTTGTAACGTTATACATTAACGTTAAACTCAAAATGTATGTAGCAATATAGGCCTACATTTTGAGTTTAACGTTAACAACCCTTTTCCCAGTTTATGAAGTTGTGCGTCTATGAGCAAATTTGCTCATAGACGCACAACTTCATAAACTGTATGATATGTTGCCTTAATGCAGCTACTGCTAGAGAGACTAACAGACTAGATAGATAGATACTTTAGTCATCCCCAGACGTGTAACGTGAAGTCGTGCATGGATGTGATGTCTCCGTCCTGCAGGCGGTAGCCAGAGTGCTCTCAACTCCGCTGCCATGTGTGAATAAACAAACGCCCCATGTCCCCGGTATAACGTTATTGTCGGGTCCTTAGAAGGTATTTGAAATGACCAAATGCAAACGTCATCCGAGGGACCTGACGGTGACGTCCCCAGAAAGTCCTGCACCGGACGTCAATAAGGTCACCGGAACGTCCGCTAGAGAACATGACGTTCGGGACCAATCGGGGACGTCGTGAATGTCGGCATAAGGTCCGGGGGACGTCCCGTGTTTGTCGGGCAGCTAGCTAAACAAAATTGTTCTTGTATAGCTGTCTTTGCACACTTTACCATTTTGCTTGATATTTTATTAAACTGTGAGTGTGTGAACAGAAAGTATTAAGACATTCTTACCTTTTTTTCTTTTCCAGGGACCGAACTGAAGAGGGATCGATCCACAATTTTGGAGACAACCGGAGGCAAAATTGATAACCCTGACTCAGTTGCGACAGCAGAACCAGCATCTCTACGGCACATTTTGAATCAGAATTTGTTTACTAAGGACAACTTTAGCTTGATAGAAAACTTGCAACACTTAATTGACATATGAACTGATGTTGGATTGGCACCACTTAGCCTACTTGCTGATCGAATAATTTGGTGAATACAATAATAATTGAATTATAATTAAGCTGGTGTTGTAATGTATAATTATTTTCTCATGCTATGATTTCATACAACATTTGGGTTCTATGGAATTATTTGTTTTCTTATTGACAGGGAGACAGCTATTCCCAAAAGTGGGAATATCCCAGGTCAATAGAATAATCTGGTGTTTTAAGGTTAATTAGTCGGCGGCAGAATTAATGTATTGAATCAACACAGCATTTGTGATCTCGGGGTTGTTACCTTAAGCCACTCGGCCTCAGAACCTCGAGGTTACAGCCAAACAAAACACCTGTGATTATATCATTACCCAACACTCCTACTCACACAATTTCAAATTGCTTAACCTCATTTCAGCCTTGGTAACTGAATACTAAAATTAAACTCTGGTTGATTGTCAGTTATCAGTCTTATCCTGTGGGTCATGTGCACTGCTGTTATTTTCTTATAACTTAAATTTGGACTATAAAGCATAGTTTGGATTGGATTCTGATTAGCAGTCAGTGGTTTAGCTACTCTTCACCTCAGCCTCTCCAAGGTCTTTATGCTCTCTCCTGGTTAACCAAAGCCTACCCTGCAACGTGGTTTGTTTGTACACATCACTTGAATTCATGAAACACATGAATTTTACTTCAAATGTTAATAGAAAGAATTGTCAGTGTGATTTATTAATGTGTTCCCTACATGCATTTAAAATAAATAATTCATCAATTCATCGATCCACAATTTTGGAGACAACCGGAGGCAAAATTGATAACCCTGACTCAGTTCCGACAGCAGAACCAGCATCTCTACGGCACATTTTGAATCAGAATTTGTTTACTAAGGACAACTTTAGCTTGATAGAAAACTTGCAACACTTAATTGACATATGAACTGATGTTGGATTGGCACCACTTAGCCTACTTGCTGATCGAATAATTTGGTGAATACAATAATAATTGAATTATAATTAAGCTGGTGTTGTAATGTATAATTATTTTCTCATGCTATGATTTCATACAACATTTGGGTTCTATGGAATTATTTGTTTTCTTATTGGACAGGAGACAGCTATTCCCAAAAGTGGGAATATCCCAGGTCAATAGAATAATCTGGTGTTTTAAGGTTAATTAGTCGGCGGCAGAATTAATGTATTGAATCAACACAGCATTTGTGATCTCGGGGTTGTTACCTTCGCCACTCGGCCTCAGAACCTCGAGGTTACAGCCAAACAAAACACCTGTGATTATATCATTACCCAACACTCCTACTCACACAATTTCAAATTGCTTAACCTCATTTCAGCCTTGGTAACTGAATACTAAAATTAAACTCTGGTTGATTGTCAGTTATCAGTCTTATCCTGTGGGTCATGTGCACTGCTGTTATTTTCTTATAACTTAAATTTGGACTATAAAGCATAGTTTGGATTGGATTCTGATTAGCAGTCAGTGGTTTAGCTACTCTTCACCTCAGCCTCTCCAAGGTCTTTATGCTCTCTCCTGGTTAACCAAAGCCTACCCTGCAACGTGGTTTGTTTGTACACATCACTTGAATTCATGAAACACATGAATTTTACTTCAAATGTTAATAGAAAGAATTGTCAGTGTGATTTATTAATGTGTTCCCTACATGCATTTAAAATAAATAATTCATCAATTCAGTATCTGAATATATTTGATTGCAAATTTTTTTAACTGGGTCAGAGTTTGTGGAAATTAGAAAATTGTAGTTCTGGATGGTCAACATTAATCTCAGTTTAGCATTATTTTTGTGTGGATGAGTCATCAGGTAGTAAATAAACAGTACAAACCAGTGGTCCATTTTTCTGGCTGGAAGATAGTTTGACTTAAAAAAAAGAAAAGAAATAATATCTCTGATTATTATTGCATTTGATATAACCTCAGCTAACAATTGGTGTTGGGGAACGGCAACATGACCATAGCGCCACGTTGCGGCCACGTTATTTAGACCACTAAATGGCAATGTTGCCAAATGACCATAGGGCCACGTTATGGCCACGTTGCTCAAGTCACCAAATGGCAACGTTACCAAATGACCAAAGCGCCACGTTGCGGCCACGTTATTTACACCACCAAATGGCAACGTTACCAAATGACCATAGGGCCACGTTATGGCCACGTTATTTACACCACCAAATGGCAACATTACCAAATGACCGTAGGGCCACGTTATTTACACCACCAAATGGCAACGTTACCAAATGACCGTAGCGCCACGTTATTTACACCACCAAATGGCAACATTACCAAATGACCGTAGGGCCACGTTGCGGCCACGTTATTTACACCACCAAATGGCAACATTACCAAATGACCGTAGGGCCACGTTGCTCAAGTCACCAAATGGCAACGTTACCAAATGACCAAAGCGCCACGTTGCGGCCACGTTATTTACACCACCAAATGGCAACGCCAAATTAAATGACCAGAGGGTGCGTTATGGGCCACGTTGCTCAAGTCACCAAATGGCCACTTCATAGTGGCAACGTTGTGGCCACGTTGCAGGAAGGTTGCCAGAAGGTTAGTTGGCCGTGACCAACTGGCAACTTATAGGCAACGTGGTTGTTTAGTTGTGTGTTAGCTGGGAATAGTTAAGTAGATATAATATTAACCTAGTCCCAATTATGTCTTTATTTCCTCATTCTCTACTCTAAGCTATTTTCATAAATAATCTGTAAGATCGCTTGTCTGTTGACCTTCATCTATGACCGGAGGCCACTGTCTAACATCATCAATCCAACAAGCCATACTGCCTGGCTGTAGCTGTCATTGAGGGTGCGTTATCATGGAGGTTCGTTTACATACCAGTAACAGCTCAGTAATGGCGTCGCCACAAGATGGCAGCCTCCACAGAACGCTCGTCGGATTCGTGTATAGTGTGTAAGCAGTTGAAAAAAACTGTATTTGCTATGTTCCCTTACAGAGTCCCGCCCATCCGCTAAACCCCCAGTGGACCTCTAGATTGAAAAATCGTCAATGCAAGTGAATGTGAGAAAATAATTATTTTCTGGTCCCGTTTAAATTGTGCTATGAATGTGAACATATGTTGTCTGTGAATTTTTAATATAATTTTTCATGTTACGAGTTTGACAGTATATTATATGATTCTTCGGCTATCAGTTGTGGAAAAGACATAACGAGAAAGACTACAGAGAATTAACCAATCAAACTTCTACCCGCTCAATTGTAGCAATCTTTACACGAAAATTTATATTAAAAATTCACAGACAACATATGTTCACATTCATGGCAAAATTCAAACGGGACCAGAAAATAATTATTTTCTCACATTCACTTGCATTAACGATTTTTCAATCTGGAGGTCCACATAGACAGTAAAAGAAATGGACGAACAGATTTTCAATGGGAGGGCACTGAGTCAAATAGAACGATTTTTCAGTTGGTCCCCCGTACTGCGCAGACTCACACTTAACCGTGGACGTTAGCCATCGAACTGAATCTTGTAACTCATATGATAGATACACAGAAATTCTTCTCACACTTCCTTCGCCTTCAAAGTCATCAAAGTAAACATTTATTTATGTATTATTATTAATATCATCCTCACCAAGTCGTGTTAATGTTGAAGCTACCATACATGATCATCTTCAAAAACAGTCATGCTAAAACAAAACAAAAAGTTATAGCCTTGAAGCTAATCTTCTTTCCACTTTTCCGACCCACGGTCAATCCATCGAAAACCTCTGAAATGATTAGTGCCGTTTTAAAAAAAAAAAAATAGGTTTACTTTTTATTATTATTAGGTTGCCTCTGTGTAATGCTTTACCTTAACATCACGACGGTGTATGCTAGGTTTTGCTTATGAGTTATCGTCATAGACAGTAAGGTGGACTGAGCTTCTTATCCAAACAATACGGTTATCTCCTACAGCGAAAAGACAGATTACGTCAAAGCTAGCTTCCCTCCAACCGAACAAGCTAACCATTCTTCTTACGGGTAACCAACGTTACGGACGAGGTAGTGGAGTCTGTTTTGCCTTTGTAGTGTTTATGTGGATTACACAGAAGCTACAATATCGGCCGCGGGATATATGTTATATGAAGTTATGGTATTTCAAAAAATCCTAGAATGAATGGGCTTCTATGGGAGTTAGCAGAGAGGTGGTCCCTCCAGCCTACGTTGATTCTTCTACTTCCGGGAATTCGCCTGCCCCCTTGGAGGTCCAGCGGGGATAGCGGAAAGGGCGGGACCTACCAGCTCTACAGTTCAATCAAAGATTGTTAAGGCGGAGCAAGATACTTCGTCATAGTTCATGTCTATGGGCGCGAAATGGGGATCGAATCCTGTCTGCATAAAGAGGCGGTCGATGACGTATTGACGAGCGTAAGTTGCAACCGCCAACAGCAGCGGCAGAAATAACCGGCGACACCTGATATAAGGTTGATTTTCTCCAGACTGGATTGCTCAAAAATGCTAAAAATGTACCTGAAATGTTCAGAAGGGTTTGAGGATCATGAAAATGTGCCCGGAATTCACATTCCTAACTCTATAGAACCAAGAGCATATGTGGTGAAATTCTGAGCTATAGACTAGCTATAGCCCATAGACTTCAATGGAGCAGTCGCTGCCTCTGCTCTGCATAAAGGGGGATTTTGACCCCCCCCTCGGAAGTGGCTCCTGATGAAATATCTTGCTCCGCCTTAACAATCTTTGGTTCAATATCTCTTTTTAGCTGCACATTGTCTGCGCAGTATTGATAAATTAAAAACATGTAGCGTCACCCAGCTTTGAATTCTGGGGTTAGTAGTTTGATGGAAACACTGATAGGAAATGAAGACGAAGCAATGAACTACAAATCCCATAAGGCGTTGCGCAGTTGAGTTGTTCATAGATCAACTTTAAAATAGCAGCGCAGCTTTGTCCTGTCTCTTTCTGCCTCGCTGTTGAACCGGAGTGGACACGTGCGTGCATTTAGCAGGCAGGACGATGTGCTTTCTTCGCCATGCCCAGTTTCCGGACCTCGCGCTCCAGGTAATTCACGCATTCTATAAACTATTTCCTTCTGCCCTGTTATTAATGCGATGATGAGCGTCGCTGTCGAGAATCTCGAGATGCCTAATGTGGTAATGTTTAAGTCACTGGCTCACATTCAATGTCATCAGGGAGCTAAAGTTAGGGAGTGTGTGAACAGTTACAAACTTGGACCAGTAGCCCATAGACATTGATCTTGAATTTCCCCTTGGGGATCAATAAAGTATCTCTATCTAGACCGCGTGGTTTAACGTTCTCCGTTTTGAGTCCTGTTAAAACTTCGAATGTAACGTAATTGCAGCGTTTCATGGGAGAACAATCACCTTACATCGTGACATTAGTAGCCCGTAACGTTAACTGACGTTATGCCACACCATGGTAACGTAACTTCACCAAACACTATGTTTAGTATGTTTCCGCCATAACGTTCAGCCGTGACTTGTGGCCGCTGGAGAATAGTGGTCGCCGTTCATCTCCACAGTATGTGGTCGTGGTGGAGCCAACCTTCTCGGGATTTCAACTTCTACCTTTTCGTGTGTTAAATATTTTTAGGCCTGCTATGTTTACGTTGGATAAGAAAAGGGAAACACGCATGAATGACTTGGATACGATGTAGGCTGTTGAGCTGTTTTGCTCATAGCACTGTTTTTTGTAGCACAGCCCAAAGTCCATAGCATCGGTATCTGTAGGCGACATTCAAAACGATTTTAAATAAGGCGTTAAATAAGGCGTGCTGTGTGGTTGAATAAGGCGTTACTTATGTGGGGCTGAGATTTTAAATAAGGCATCAGCGGTGCTGGTGAATCATCCATAGGAAAGGCAGATTTTTGTTGTGTGTGTCCATGCCCTGGTTGTGTAAAAACCCTTGAAAGTGTCAGTGTTGTGGAGCCCCTGTGTGGTTAAAGGTGTACTATGCAGGTGTAGGGGTGTGGTTAAAGGTGTACTATGCAGGTTTAGGTATTATTGGTGAGTAGAGCTCCCTCTAGAGTCGGGATGTATTATATTACTCTACTATTGTAAATGGCAAACTTCTTGCGACTTACATCTCCTGTATGCAATGCAAATGCTTTTGTTGTGGAGGTGAAGTTTTTCTCTGTTAATCCTATCTCCAGTTATATCTACTGACAAGGTAATGTTTCACGGTTCTCGTGAGGATTGGTGGGGCGCCGCTCTTGGAAGTTGCATGGCTGGTTTTCTTGGTAGGGACTCACTAAGTCTATGCTGTATAGCTATGTTAGGTGAACAATTCGCCTATTATAAGTTTGTTTACCACCAAATTGGCTTCATAAAGGTGAATCTTGCATAGTGTGCCTTTAAATGGTGTGAAGCCCCTGTGTGTCTAAAATGCTGTGTGTGTGTTTTCCAGATGGACTGGATTCTGTGGAGTCTGCCTGAGGGATGGTAAGAGTGCATATGTAACACACGCACACACACAGGTAATGCTGGGATGGTATAGTATACTCTTTTGATCTCGTGAGGGGAAATTTGGTCCCAATCTGTGAATTAGTGAAACACTCAGCACACAGTGAGGTGAAGCACACACTAATCCCAGCGCAGTGAGCTGCCTGCAACAACAGCGGCGCTCGGGGAGCAGTGAGGGGTTAGGTGCCTTGCTCAAGGGCACTTCAGCCATGGCCTACTGGTTCGGGTTTGACACACGCTAGCCCCCTCATTAGCCTCGACACACGCTAGCCCCCTCATTAGCCTCGACACGCGCTAGCCCCCTCATTAGCCTCGACACGCGCTAGCCCCCTCATTAGCCTCGACACGCGCTAGCCCCTTCCTGGCTATTTGCCTCGGGTTAGCCCTAGCCCCCTCATGGGTATTAGCCTTGACACTCGCTAGCCCCCTCATTAGCCTCGAGACACGCTAGCCCACTGACATGCTAGCCCCCTCATTAGCCTTGACACATGCTATCCCCCTCATTAGCCTCGACACACGCTAGCCCCCTCATTAGCCTTGACACACGCTAGCCCCCTCATTAGCCTCGACACTGCTTAGCCCCTCATTAGTTAGCCTCGACACACGCTAGCCCCCTCATTAGTTAGCCTCGACACACACGCTAGCCCCCTCATTAGTTAGCCTCGACACACACGCTAGCCCCCTCATTAGCCTCGACACACCCAAGCCTCCTCATTAGCCTCGACACACGCTGGCCCCCTCATGGGTATTAGCCTTGACACTGAACTGACTCGTGTCTTGTCTAACTCTAAATTACACACACCCCCTTAGACACACACACACACCTCTGAGCCGATGATGACTCTTAACTTTTCTGACACCTCGTATGAGCTGCTGAGGCAGCCTTTGATTAGGAGTTTCTGTCTGAGGCTCACACCCATTTACACACACTCTTAAACACACTTTAAAACACACCCTTATATACCTACACATTTACAAACATTCTTAAACACACACTTTAAAAACACACACACATTAACACCACACTTGTACACACTTACACACATGCTAACACACACTTATGACTAGAATCTCTAATGCTGTCTGTAGAATCTCAGTCCTTTGTAGAAGTGGTAATATGCGAATAGTTAAATATATAGACTTTAAGTCCAACAGTGCAACAATGCAGAAATACTCATTTGCACCATCACCATGACCACCATCACCATGACACTCATTCACACAGAGCACCTTAGAGCACCTTACCATACCTTACTATGCACAGAGAATCACAGGCTCAGTCCCTGCCTCAGTCATTGCAAGCACATCTGATTGATTAATCACCACTATGTGGATACTGTTTTTAGAATTTATTTAGATTAAGTGTTAGTTAGTATAATTTGTATTTTAGTATATTCTTTATCTTCTACTGTCCTTATTGCTTAGTGTTTTTATATTATATACTTTAATTACTTTTTCTGCTGTTAAAGAATGTGTATGTGTTGTCTTTATGCTGCTGAGACCTTGAATTTCCCCTGGGGATCAATAAAGTATCTATCTATCTATCTATATGCGTCTGTAGAATCTCAAAGTCCTTTGTAGAAGCGTTAATATGCGTCTGTTTAATTCCTATATAGAGGCCACTAGTAGGAACCTTCATCTTCTCTGTGTTTGAGACGCTGCTGATTGTCATTAATTATGTGGTGTGTGTGTTAGACCCTAGTAATGTGTCGTGCCAAATTGAATGTTTTGCAGAACTGCCTGAAATCAGCCGCTTTGACCAGAGGACCCCCCCCCCAACTTCCTGTTCATAACTTGGACAAACGACTTGTGAGTACAAATGGAATGCACCATTAGCCTCTGTGTTAGCCAGCCTGATTAGCCTCATTGGTAGCCAGACAGGTGCCCATTGTGAGGTGCTGCAAGTTTCTCTCTAGAAACTCTAGACCACACACTAACACGCACACACACACACACACACACACCTCTGAGCCGGTGATGACTCTTAACTTTTCTGACACCTCGTATGAGCTGCTGAAGCAGCTAGTGATTAGGAGTTTCTGTCTGAGGCTCACACAACCATTTACACACACTCTTAAACGCACTTTAAAACGCGTACTTACACACACACTTATATACACACACATTAACACACACTTACACACACGCTAAAACATTATGCTGCTGAGACCTTGAATTTCCCCTAGGGATCAATAAAGTATCTATCTATCTATCTATCTATCTATCTATCTATCTATCTATCTATCTATCTATCTATCTATCTATCTATCTATCTATCTATCTATCTATCTATCTATCTATCTATCTATCTATCTATCTATCTATCTATCTATATCGTCTGTAGAATCTCAGTCCTTTGTAGAAGTGGTAATATGCGAATAGTTAAATATATAGACTTTATTTCTGCATTGTTGCACTGTTGGACTTACTCATTTGCACCATCACCATGACACTCATTCACACAGAGCACCTTAGAGCACCTTACCATACCTTACTATGCACAGAGAATCACAGGCTCAGTCCCTGCCTCAGTCATTGCAAGCACATCTGATTGATTAATCACCACTATGTGGATACTGTTTTAGAATTTATTTAGATTAAGTGTTAGTTAGTATAATTTGTATTTTAGTATATTCTTTATCTTCTACTGTCCTTATGCTGTGGACTGTGTGTATCCCAACAGTTGCCGTAGTTATTGTCGATAGTTTGCCCAGAGGTCCCATCCAGAGTCCCGTCGCCCTGGTAACGGGATGGATGTGTTTGCTGAGGATCACTGTGATTTGGGGAAATGCCCACTGTGAGTATCACACACACACACACACTCATTAACACACACACCTCTGAGCCGGTGACGACTTTTCTGACACCTCGTATGAGCTGCTGAGGCAGCCTTTGATTAGGAGTTTCTGTCTGAGGCTCACACTCTTACACACACTTTAAAACACACCTTTAAACCAGGGCTCCGAACCGGTTCAAGGATCGAAAACCGAAAACGAACAGAATTTTACGGAATTTTACGAGGAGCGGAAACGAAAACAAAATGGTCTTCAACTGTTCCGGAACAGAAACGTTATTCTGAAATCCACAAAACCCGGTTAATGTTTTTTTTTTCGTTCTCTATATATTTTATAAAATTTCACAAAAGCATATCCTATGTCGGGGAGACTATTTCCGGTTGTGCGAAAAACAAGCCGGCATCTACACTGTTAATGTGAGCTAACAAGCCGCTATGTAGCCAACTACTGTAGGCCGAACAGCCTAATAATTTGATTTCTGCAGTTTGAAAAAAAGCGAATAAATGGACCTTTGGTCCAAATGTGTATATTTTGTCTTGCTGTTGTAATGTAACCTATCCGTCTGCCACTTCGATCTTAGGCCATCTCAGTGGCGTGAGGCTACTGAAACTGATTTGGAAATTGTTTGTAGCCTATGCGTAATAGCCTGTTTTGCCTGTCCATGCCTTGTCGTTTTTGAAGTCGGGATTTGAAATGTTTGCGCAATTATAGCCTATTCTATGTAGAAGAGTTAAGCGGAAATTTGAGATAGGCCTTGTCAGCAACAGACAGGTTCGTTTATAAACAGGGTTGGAATTATAGCGCAAGCTTTTGAAGATCTCCATATGGATAAAACTTAGATTTCTTAGATAAGAAATTATTTATAGGCATAGGTTAGGCCTACAGTAAGTCTGTAGGCTATGGGATGGATAGCCCATCTCAATGTTTTTGGATGCCACCTGTGATTTATTATTTTTGGGCATAGGCTAGTCTTAGACTTGATAGGCCCGCCAAACACTGCCGGAACTTTAAGAACGAACGATATTTTGCGTTCCGAACTGGTTCAGGACCGATATGTTGGTGGCGGAACGCATGCAAGAACGAAAACGTTAAACCTAGGCCTACCTGAACCGTTCGGAACGTTTGAAAAATAATTTCGTTTTCAAGCCCTGCTTAAACACACACTTACACACACACACACACACACACACACACACTTACACACACTTACACACACACACACTTACACACACACACACACACTTACACACACACTTACACACACACACACTTACACACACACACACTTACACACACACACACACACATTTACTACACACACACACATGCTAAAACATGCTGTGCTAAGGATGCTGTGGACTGTGTGTGTATCCCAACAGTTGCCATAGTTTGCCCAGAGGTCCCATCCAGAGTCCCGTCGCCACGGTAACAGGATGTCTGAGAGTTTGCTGAGGATCACTGTGATTGGGGAAATGCCCACTGTGAGTATCACACACTAACACCACACACACACACTCATTAACACACACACCTCTGAGCCGGTGATGACTTAACTTTTCTGACACCTCGTATGAGCTGCTGAGGCAGCCTTTGATTAGGAGTTTCTGTCTGAGGCTCACACACACTCTTACACTTATATGTACACACACACACTTTCATTGGGCTGGTCTCACACACACACACACACGCTCTCGTTCTGGTGTACATGGCCTCAATGGACATATCTTTTCTCAACAGAACACGCCCCATGGGCTACCGACTGCATTCCACAGCAAAGAGGAGAGCAGCTGATTGGGTAGACTGCATTCTACAGCTGATTGGGTAGAGACTGAAGTGGTTACATGCAGGAAGCTGATTGGCCGGTTGCGTTCTGACCCTTGTGATGTAATTGACATATGTATGTCACTTTAGATTAAAAGTGTGTGCTAAATAGGTGTATTAAAAGTGTGTGCTAAACAGGTGTAATGTAATTCACTCTTCGCTAAGTCCCGCCCTCCTTAGTTACTGTTGCTATGCCTGACGAGCCTGTACGTCTCCCTGCACGTCTACTACATAGGGGGAGAACCGGGACTTTTCAATGAAATGTCATTTACAAAGACATCGTACCGCACTGAAAGCTAATATTTTGTCACTACCAACCTACATCTGTCCTCTGTCAAATAAAGTTGGTATTTCATCTCTGAACAAAACCGTTCATGAGTTATTTAAGCAGAAGTCGAATGTGCGTTTTGTTTCATTCGACTCTCCTGGCCAGAATGAGTGAAACAGGCATGGGGGACGAAAGAAACATGCCATTTAAGCTGTGTACTTCCCACAACTTCAATATTTGACAACATGACATGAATGGTACTTCAAATAGGTGTTATTTTAAATAGATTGCTGATGGGCTATACATCTTTGTGAACGTCTTAACAACTTCTTGCCGTTATCGTGAAGCGTGTATCTCGCGGACCTTATGGAAATATCATGCAATAGGCCATTTTTTATAGTTAGGGTTAGGGCACCACACAGCCAAATAAGTGCCCTTCATGACCCACAGGTCTTCAGTCTCCACAGGTTGACATGACAAAACTCAAAAAGCTTGTCAGACCTCCCGTGACTGGTTGCTAAGCCACGATTGGCCTGTGACGTTTTTTGGGTGTGGCTTAGCAAAGGGTGAATTGACATGGATGTGACTTCGGATTAAAAGTGTGTGCTAAAGAAATGAATGCAAATGTGAGACACATAACGCTGCATTGGTGTGCTTGAGTGCTGTCTTTTGAATGTACGAGCCAATGGTTTATTAAAACAACAAAATGTATTTTAGTCATCGTATTTATTTATGTGAAGGGGGATTTAAACTATATGTAAATGGAAGGAGATTTAAATTATATTTAATGTAAAGGAAAAGGGATATAAACTACATTTAATATTAAGGGGTTTTAAACTATGTAATGTAAATGGAAGGAGATTTAAACTACTTAAAGAAAAGCTTCTTAACTGGTCTGGCTTTGGGACCTAGAGTTTCCCATGTATTTTTTTTTAGTGATCAAGCAAACGGATAAGTTTAGCTAAAACAAGCGTAATGCCTGTAGGCCTACTTGATAAGGTGAGTTAAATACCTGTAGGCCTACTTGATAAGGAGTTATATACCTGTAGGCCTACTTGTTAAGGTAAATATTTAGGCATTTGTTTGTGAATATTGCAAAAGGTAAGTGTTAACAGGGGCGGATCTAGAGATTTTGTCCTGGGGTGGCGAAGGAGTGGCATGAGTTTCCAGGAGGGGGGCCATGGACATTATTCAAAACTTAAAATTCTACGGATTTCATTGAATATGTTTTGTTCTCTACATTACATTACACGAGTTGGGAGGCAAATCGGAGATGTAGCTGGCGTTTTGGATGATGTGGATCTTAATATGTGAATTTCTTTCTCTGTGTAAACACTATACAGTCTGTGTAGTCTGTACTTAAATTATACAGTGTCAAAAAGCAATTCTAGGGGGGTTTGGAGGTATGTTCTCCAGAGAATTCTTTTAAAAAATGACCCCTCAAATGATTTCTTCTAGTTAGTTTTGAGGGAATATGGACAAATTTAGTCATACAAAATAAGCCATCGGTAAATTTAGGTATCTGAATTAAAACAAGATTCTAATGCAGGATTGTTACGATAACCATGACTGTGGAATTGTGTCAAAACATTTCCATCTGATTCAATAAAGACTCAGTCAAGTAAGTAGGGACAGGAAGAGAATAAATAAGCTGGTGAAAAGGGCCGGCTCTGTCCTGGGCTGCCAACTAGAGCCTGTTGAGGTGGTTGGGGAGAGGAGGATGATGGACAAATTGGCATCCATCATGGCCAATTCCTCTCATCCGCTCCATGGGACAGTGGCTGCGCAAAGCAGTTCTTTTAGTAACAGACTACTACACCCATCATGTATAGTAGGGGGGCTTATGTGTCTAATTTGGGGGCTTGTGGGATTCGCATGTTAATTTTTGGAGAGTATTATATCTTTGTTCTAGGGGTTCTTAAGAGTAAAAAAAAACATGTCTCCATTTTTTTGAAGGACCCAAATCAAAGGTCAAATTCAGAAAAGATCAAATTTGGTGTTTTGTCCATAAACCTCACATTGCTGGTATTATAGCATAGGGTTTGGTGCCAAAAAGCAAAGATATTCTACAAGGTAGTGTGCAAAAGTGGGCCACATAAACAATACAACATTATAAAACATTTTTAGGCTGATGATTGATCTCTTTAACAATAAATTGTGCCTAAAATTCTAGAAACTGTCCGCTTAAAAAAATAATACTTTAATATCAATACTATCAATTCATGCCTATTAGTGTGCTTGAGTGTAGGCCTAGCCTGCTCTGTCAGTTCTTGTCTACACCCATTCAGAGCACAAAGTGCAGAAATCTCTGTTAAATCAAATTTAATAGACTTTTACATAGCACCTGCTGAAGTCTGTAAGGCCTTCCGTAGCCTATGTAAGTGTAAAGGACAGACAGGCGTGTGTGTGTGTGTGTGTAAGAGAGAGAAAGAGAAAGAGAGACACTACCAGCATGGACGGATTATGAACTTTCAGCCCCCTGGGCCCAGATGTATTAAGGGCCCCCCACTAATTGTTGCGGGGGACATTTTTTTACATTTTTTAATGTGATTTCCTGTATTCTGGTGCATTTTGGGGATGGCCAATACTTTAATTCAATCAGATTCATAGCCTATGTGTTGAAATGATGTGTTGATATTGAGGCAATGATTCCATGCAATGGCTTGGGCCCCCTGACTCCTTGGGCCCCTGGGCTTGGGCCCGGTAGGCCCGTGCAGTAATCCATCCCTGACTACCAGTGACAGTTGACTGATGATAGCTGGCAGTGATAGAATTTAGAATATCGAATAACCTAAAGCACATAGTGCTTTGTTCTTCATGGTTGGTGATATTAGTGACCTTCTAGCCTTCTACATTTGAGCCAGCACATTTTCATAGTTCATGGTGGCACAGTCTAGTTAGGTTATATTCTGAGGTGTGTCTTTCTGTTAGTCAGGTGATGGCACACATATTCTAAAAGAAACAGATTTTGGGCTATGTATCCAGTGGCAGATATGTGTGGACTGGTGAATGACCCATCACTAGAGACATATGCCAAATTTCTTGTTTTTGTCCATGAGAGAGTATGGAGATGGGGATCACAGATCAGCCAACGATTACAGTGGGCAGTGCTTCGATTTGGCCAGCTTCACTCATGGGTCCGCCCTGGTATCATCAATGGAGTTACAAGCCATAAAATCCATTTTTGATGGTCAAGTTTACTTCATTAGCGGCTTATTTTTGGATTATTAAAGAATGTTTTCTATCAAAGGTTTGACTTCGGTTATTCAGTAGAGCATTTAGTGCTCTCCCCAATCCCAGACGCTCACAGTGCATGTTTGTTTGTAATGGATGCAACCGCCAGATAGGCCGCGCTTGACAATGAGTTGTTAACAGAACTAAGACATATAGCCCAGCAGCAATCTAGGGACTGATCGTTATTTATTGAAGGGCCACCGGAGGAATTTTTGAGTGCTTCAGTTGGAAGTTGCATGACCCTCTCTTGTCTGCTAGAAATTGTTCAATGACCTCCGACAGAATTGTTAAAGACATGACCCTCCCCTGCCAATTGTCTTCCTCCGCCACAGCCACACACTTTGTGATAACGCTCTTAAATCAATCTTTCCCCGCGGAGCTTGCATGCTACCAGTCCTTCCTTTTCAAATGTAAGGCGCCTGTTTGCACAATTTCACAAATAATCATATGTGACACAGTATGACAAAAATCCTCAGCACGGGACCAAAACAATGTATGCCATCCTTTTCCGCAGGTTTATCACGTATTTTAACTTTCCCTGCTGTCTTGCAGTTTTGTACGTTTTCCCGTGAGAATATCCCATATTTAATACTCTCAAACAGCCCTACATCGGCCTGTCTGTATACCTCCTGTTGCTACCTCTTGCCCTTCCAACGAAAACAGATGTCTTCAAATCATCACAAGTTTCCTTGCTTAGAAGGCTTAACTGAGTGATGTTAACCATTTAAGTTTAACGCTGATTGTCGGAGAGTAACATCTATTGGCGCTGTATGTTCGGCCTTGTTCACGCAAGCACCTGAAGCCATCAGCTGCAAGAGAAATACTTGTTTATGTTCACTGCAGGTCAGCCACCATAACTTACCAACTCTGCACTGTGTAGACTGGCTATTTTATATTTTTCTGTGAAATAAGAAATTGCACACAAACTTTACAGCGAATTACGTATAGGGTACTTGGAACATACATATCGTGACAAAGGACAGATGAATGTTAAGAGGACAAAATATTAACTTATGTTTTATTTATTGCCTCATAGAAAGTGTTTTTCCTCATGCATTTATTCTAGAGGTTGATGTCAGTGACTGACGCGAGAGAAGGGGTCTGTGTTGTGTTGTGTTGTGCTATACACTTATTTTCATTACATACCGCAAGCCGTGTCATGCCAGCCTCTTCAGTTCTGACAAAGCCAAAATTAATTCCTTTTGAAACAATGAGTGCAGGAAGGCTTATGGTTATATTTGCTTGACGGGGGTCCCAGCAGCCAAGGCTACTTTGAGAACATTTCAATTCACCCGACACTAATATTCAAAATGTTGAAAACTATTTCGGCATAGCCTATAAAGAAGCTTAATTCAAATGGAATGTTAGTTGTAAACAAACGAGCTACTGAGAGCTTGGCCTCAGGAGCCTGCCTTAGATGGCAAGTGGGAAAATCTTTCACGATAGGCCTATTAACTAACCACCCGACGCATGGGGAAGGGGGGCCATCAGGACAATTGCCCAGCATCCTGCCCTTCCCCCAAAAATACACCTTCCCACCTCTGACAGCTTAAAAGAAGTCAAGAGGACTCCTTACTCACAGATCTATTCACAAACCTGCGGTTTTGAACTTGCAGCTACAGGAGCTTCCAATCACAGGAAGCAATTTGGCATTGTAGGCATAACTAACATGCAACAACAAAACTAGGCTAATCATTGTCAATATGTAATTAAATGTAATATTAGTGTGGAAATCAAATGAAATGTTCTCTTTGCAAACGTAGGCATAGTAACAGAATAATTTAATAATGTTAAGCAAAAGATACTACATCAATCCCAGAGGTTTCTGGACTACTAGGCTATTTGTTTCTTCCTTTGATTCATTTAGGCTAGGGCCTTTTATCTAGTCGTATTCACAAAGAATTTTAAGGCTAAAAAGTAGCCCCATCCGGCAATTAGGAGCAACTCCTTAAAAAATACGGGCGTGTCACCCTAACTTCAGGACTCCCACTTTTCAAGCAAAAGAATTCACTAAGCATTTTAGACCCAATGTAAAGCATTCCAAGTCTGGGACAGCTTAAGTCGAGAGGACCCTAACCCACTAAGACCTATTCATAAACAGCTTTTTGTGGCATTTTACGCTATGTATGTTTTGAAATAGCCTATGTGAGCTCTAACCTAAGGGAACACTATCTATAAAAGGATGCAAATAACAACCAAACTACTCATTGTTAACATGTTAAATGAAATTAAATTAAAATGCCTCCCTAAAAATTCTAGCCTAGGATATAAGGACAGATTAATTTAATAATGTTGTAAAGGCTACTGCATCAATCATAGCCTATGTTTCATTAGGGCTACTGTTTACTAGTTTCTGCCTTACTTATTCATTAGGCTTGTATTTTTATTCAGTTAATCATCTTTCCGTCCTTCTAGGGATTACTTGCAGCACGTATCTCTCCGACCTGTCACCCGCCTATCACTGAAAAGTCGGAATTCCACAACTGCCAGCCAACTGGCGTGGCTCACCAGTTCTGGCTGAGTAATGACGCCCACAGCCAAGACTCCTAGTTTAGAGCAACTGAAAGGCTTTGTAGAATAACTTTACAGGAAACTCCAATCTAAAAATCTTTAAGGTGATTTAGGTAGCCTATCCCTAGTAGTAAGATAAAAAGCCTTTTTGAATACGCCTCTACGACCCTGTTATTCAACATCGTCCTTAGTAGCTACCATTCTGAGACCCTGCTACCTCACTGTAAGGGAGGTAAGTTGGAATCACAGCCCTGCTATAAATCATCAGCCAACTGCTAAAATACGCTTTGCCCATTTCACCAAATTAATGGTCGAATATTACTTGATGATCATTGTTATTTAAGGCAGCGAGGGGTACCAAAACATCTTTGCCTGTAAAAGCATCATAACGCACATTCAGCGGCCCTGTTAAGTCATCAGAATAAACCACATGCCTTATTTCAAGCAAGCTCAAATGTTCATTCATTCAACCTTATTACCTCGGAGGTCATTGAGGAAGCCTCATTTTCAATGGAAGCCAAAATTACAGAAGCGTAAAATAAAGCGCTTCCACAAAACAAGCAAGACAATATTCAGGCCTCTGTTGAAGAATTTTATATATGGCTGCACCTCCTGCCTCCATAGGCCTACCAGCGCTGTAGACAGTGGAGTGTTCAGCACAACACATATCCAGTCACGTGTCTCAATTGTCCTCATGACCACTCTACACATTTCTAGATTTTGCAAACGAATTTACATGACACAATGCTGCAAATATTAGTTTTAGGACATGAATATGTTTGTATGATACTAGTAGGCTTAAATATCGAAGGTATGGTGAAGTGAAATTTTACTTAAAACAACATTTGGTTACATCATCGCCGTATCATCAGAATATTGCAACAGATTCTGTATTCTGACCTGTAGTAACTTGTTAAGCCAGTGGTTCTTAAACTTTGTTTCATTCCCCACTTTGATCAAGGGACATGACGATGATAGTGAGATAACGTGTTATCCTGCGGCTTTTTGCAAGTCAGTATCTTCGACGGTAGTCTATTAAAAATATAAGTTTCGATGTCCCAAACGGAGAGCTTACACTATTGCTTTAATTTATCTCTATGTTACCACAAACATGAGGCATGGGGACATGATGAAGTAGGTTATCCAACTGTCGGTGTTAAATTATTGTGATTACGTGCCAGTGGTTTTCAAACATTATGCGCGACCTCGGACATCCAACTAAATGCAATAGTTCATCGGCCCTCAGATTCGCAAAATGAGGACCAGTGTTTTGTCAAATTGCAAATAGCTATTCGTTTTAAATAATTTTTTTACAAAAGCACTTCATACTATCTTAGTCCTTGGAAGGAGGGAAGGGTTCTGCAGTCAATGTAAATATGGAATGTAATTTCATGTGCATAAAGCAGATGTGTAATTGTTTATTGTACAGAAAATAAAAATGACATGTCACAGTCATTGACTACATTGCAGTCAAGCAGGGCCAAATTAATTTACCAAACCAAAACGTAGTCATAGTTGTTGTCTAAGCCTCTATTGCGAGTTCGTTAAAAACGCGCCAGATAGTATTAATTGGCAACAACATTGTTTTCTGCAGAAGCCTACCCAAGGCTACATTTTACTCCCACAGTTATTTTCTATCACCCACTATCATTGTTTTGATTTAAGGTGAGTTACAAGTAACCAATTGATCACAACAATGTAGCCAGCAAATTTCGATTGCAGTCGTTTCAAGCCATATACCCAAGTTGCCTAAATCGAGGTAATGTTTAATTATGCCTGGATTTATTTTGTTTGGCTGAATTCAGAGGCTGATTACTATCGTAAACAATTATGTATGGGACGGCAGGCAGAGCTGCATGTACAGTGGCAGAGCGATTTGACAGTGGCTGAAAGTGGTACTAAAGCTTCACTAGGCCTTCAATGCGAATGGCGGTCATTTGAAAGCCATGCCCACTGCACATTGCTTTTTCTACAGTGCAGTTATTTTACAAAGAACAAAAGAAGTTTGCCAGGAACTGCCAAGCAAATCCACCTGTAACAGTGAGCCACGGAGTCTCCGGATATGCCGTCAGGAAAACAACAAGTTGTGGCCACGAAGGCAATTGTCTCATGGAAATATGTGTTGTGGGCCAAATAGTAAATTCGTTCAATAAAGTACTAATTTGTGTAATACGAATATTAATTGCTCCACGAATAGTAATTGCCCCACGAATAGGTAATTTGTATTGCTAAAATAGCAATTGCTCCTCATTAGTACTAATTTGTGGCCACGAAATATTAATTGCTCCCACAAAATAGTGTAATTTGTAATACAAATATTAATTAGTTTCCATGAAATAGTAATTTGTACAATGTAAATAGGTAGGGCTCAGGCTGGAAATTGACAGCTGGATGAGCAAACGCAACTCCTCAAACAGGAACAACAGTCAGCCAGTCACACAATGGACAGGGATAGGCGGTAGGAGTGTTATTTAGCTGGGAAAATGAAAATAATAAAAGACATTTTGAAAGCCTGGTATTGAGGATTCATTATTAGCGTAGAGGCACTTCCACAGACTATTACATTAGGCTGCACCGGGCGTGAGGTACGACTCTGCAGGACGCTGGATAGATTTCATTGTTGACCAACTGCAAGGCCTCTGGAAAGGATCACAATT
>NC_063195.1:230402-254446 GCF_017589495.1 Alosa alosa | reverse complement strand
TGACCTCTTCTTACAATCAGTGTTACAGAAGAAGATTGTGGTTCAGAAAGTGCTTGGGCTGAATCATCTGCCTCCCCTGCAAGCACTGGAGCAGACAGTGACTGATCCACTGTTTCAGAAGGTGCATCATCCTCCTTTTCTGGAATGGCTGTTTCAAGGTTTGGTTCATCTTCAGTTACATCCAGCCTGCCCTCACCTACAAAAATAACTGCATGGGAATCTTCGCCTTCGCCCAGAGTTAGCAGACCATCCCATGGTAATGTCTCGTCCAATTCCAAATATCCACTCGTGGAAGCTCCATCATTAATAACATGGTGGTGTGTTGATTCTGAATTTCTGTTCTCCACCAACAGATACTCAACAGCTTGATTCTGGTCAGTGAGATCTACTTCTGAGGGCTGGCTTGTTGTGTGATCATCCTCCACTCCTACTGGGGGCTGCTGTCCCGTTTTCATTTTGGTGCACAGATAAAGTCTTAGCATTTTCAACTTGCTTTTGTTATACAGCTCATCTATTGTATTAGACACATTAATATGTATCTGTGAGTTGAATAGTTTGAAAGACTTTTTTTTTTGGAACGGCCATTGGGGAAAAAAATATTTTCAGCCATAACTTTGATATCTGCCACTGTTTCGTCTTTTTCAATAGAGAGATGCCTGGTTCCTCCACCATTTGCAGACTTACACCTGTTTGTACCTTTCTTCGTCCTCATCATAATCCATCCAACCAACCTCCAGTCGTCTCACTTCACGTTTGGCATTTGTATTTCCTTCCAACTTAGATGATCTCTTTTTTGGAGGCATCCCCTCACCTCCAGACAGTCTTTGTCGTAGCCTTGATTCTTTCCTGGATGGTGATTTTTGTGACAGTGCTGCTTGTCTGCAGAAGGCCACAGTGGACACTCTGTCATT
Organism: Alosa alosa; assembly: GCF_017589495.1. Classification (NCBI taxonomy): domain Eukaryota; kingdom Metazoa; phylum Chordata; class Actinopteri; order Clupeiformes; family Clupeidae; genus Alosa; species Alosa alosa. The sequence goes on along the minus strand of NC_063195.1, from coordinate 253,535 downwards.
AATGGAATGACAGTTTCATCAATCTGGAAAAAAAATGGAAGATACTCCAATCAATAAATAAATGCATCAATACATCCACATGCATAACATAGAATGTCAATGGATATTTAAAGGAAATTAAGACCTATGAAGGGTGTAGGTATTCACATTGTTTGTTTTTCATTTGACGTACTTTTTACATATGACATACATTTACATATGATAATGATATGAAATGATATTTTTCCAATTTAAGATGACTGAAAATTATTTTAAATTGCTGTGTAAACACACTTGACTTTTTAATGTATTAATGATGACTACATTAAAATATAATAGTCATAGTCAATAGTCAATATTAATCTTATAATAAAAATACAGAGAGAGAGCAAGCAAAGACAGCAGCTGGTGTGGCTTACATTTTCATCTTCAAGTTTCTGAATCACATCTTGCAATTTGCGCTCCTTCAAGAATTCTCGCAGTGGAGTATCCATAGTTGACCTGTAAAACACAGGAAAGTAAAATCAATAGTTAAACAGCCTTAAAAACGAATAGATTTTCCAGATTCTCAATCTATGAATACTGTTGCTGCAAATACTGGCTCCATCTTTCTTTCTTTTTTGGGTCATTGTCGTGTGAGCTACTGGGCTAATTTGAATTTCCCTCCTAGGGATGAATAAAGGAGGATACAGTGTAAATAGGCTGACACCAGATATAATTTCACTGCATTTCTTACTTCCAGTAACTATATGCATGTGACAATAAACTTCCTTGTATCCTTGTAAATTTAATTTACCACTCAACTCACTGCCTCTCATTTATTTTTAAAGACAGCTGCACATTGTTGAGCTCTGAGGTTGATGCAGCAGATTTAAACATCATCCTAGGCTACTGAAGAACAGCATCTGATGGCCTACTGTCCATGAAATTACTTTAATCTTTGATAAATCAAAGTGAAATGGTTTTATTATCAGTAGGCTGTGATAGACTGATCAATTTTCTAATCAGTGTTCTATCCAGGACCAACCATACCAACATAACAGGAAACAAAATAGTTTTAAGGAATTGTATCACATCTCACTGCAGAGACCGATTAATAATATAGTGAACTATTTATCTGCTGTAATTCACCACCACTTTCCGGAGGATGACACTGGGTGTCATCATGACACTGAGTGTCACCATAACACTCCATTCCACCGTTACTGTATTGTTGATAGCATATTGGCTGTGATCATAGATGACTTTATTTATGGTCATCACGTAATTTTAATAAGACAATACGGATAAGGTTTTAGCTATATGTCACATTTTCACGTCAATCACCGTTGCGACTATTCGGATGTTTGAAGTCTATAAAACGAATTGTTGAACAAACATTTTAGATTAGATGGGCCAACCGTTAGCTGTTATCCGTTAGCAGTGTCAATAACTCAATAAACGGCCCATGAAAAAAAAAGAAATCCAGCGGATATCCTAGTTACAACATGATTGAGCTAACAGTAGTTTCATGTAGTGTTCGACGGGAGGGTTTTGATAGTTGACGGTTTGCTGCTGCTGTAGCTGTCTGCAGCAGCAAAGCTAAGAACTACGATAACCATAATTACAAAAACGTGCACACAGGAATAGTAATGTTTGTTCAATAATTAGTTTTATAGACTTAACAAACATCAGATTTAGTCAAAACCAAAGATTATAGAGCGCTACTCTCTAGAATCTTTGGTCAAAACGGTTTTGATAAAGGCTAAAGGTTCCCTTGGCAACGTGATACAGTGAGCTACTGTAAATAGAATCTAGACTGTAAAAAATGGCGTCGGTAGGTAGCATCATTAAATATTAGCTTATGTATTCCCTCAGCTGAGCTTCCAACACATGATGCTAGTTTCAAATAAGATGATCAGTGGCAATGAAAGACACTTTTTTAGTCGGTTTTAAGGTGAACATCTGAACAGAACTGGGCCCGGATCAGGTCTGCAGTAATAAGTTAGCGAGAGGATCTAGCCAGGTTAAACGAGACACCTTCGTGCCACACAGAACACTGGCTTTATGCTCAGCATAGGCTACCTCGCCTCCTCCTGATGTCTGTGCAGGGCTGCAGCTCCGATGTGTTTACCACCGCACATTGCACAACAGAACGCCGTGTAGTAGGCTAAGCGGTAGTATGGCAACGTAGTTTGTAAGTCGGGTGAGACGGTAGCTAACGTTACCATTGTAATAAAGTATTAAACACAAACCTAATTAGCCTAAATAACTGTAGGGCATATCAAGAAGACAAGAACAGGACAAGAAAAGACACTCACCTTGGGCATCACGACACGACAGGCTTCTACTGGCGCTCGATTTGCTCACCCAGCTGTCCAGTGCACGTTAGACTATACATATTTACATTGGCCACAAATTACCTATTTAATTGGGAACGAATTAATATTTCGTGGCCACAAATTAGTACTTTGTGGGAACGAATTGCTATTTCGTGGCCACAACTTATTATTTTTTTCCCCATGACATATCCGGGGCTCCGTAGTGAGCATTGAATTTCCCCTGGGGATCAATAAAGTATCTATCTATCTATCTATCTATCTATCTATCTGCAGCATGCTAAGATTCACTACTAGAAATCATGTGAAGCAGGCAGGACTCAGTGTCTTCAGAAAAGACGTGGTAGACCATCTTTTGAACCTGCAGCAACACCTGCAACTGCATCAAGTCCATCTAAAGGGACTTTGTACACTTGTTCAGCAGCAGCTGCTGCCAGTATAGATAAGTGCTTCTTCTGTCAGAAGCAGACAAAAGAGCGCCTTCATGAGGTGTCCTCTTTCAATGCAGGCAACCAACCAAGAACTATAAGTAATATTTTGAAGTCAGTGACTTTTAACAGGTAGCCAGTGTAAAGATGCTAGGATGGGGGAAATTTGTTCATATTTTTTTTTGTGTGTGAGCAGCTGCATTTTGAATAAGCTGTAAGCTCTTTAGACAGGTATTATTACAATCAGCATAATAGCATTGCAATAGCATTGAAATAGTCTATCCTTGAGATGACAAAACATTAATTTCTCGGCATCTGGTAAGGATAAGGACTTCCTTATCTTTGAAATGTTCCTTAAATGGTAAAATTAAGTTTTGGTGATCTGTTTTATGTGATTACTTAGTCCTAGCTCCTGGTCAATTATAACTCCTAGGTTTTTAACACTTGTGGATGAGGTCAGTGGAAGATTACTATATGAAGCCTGTGATGTGGATAGGATATCCCTCATCTTTTTAGAACCTAAAACCATGACTTCTGTTTTATCTGAGTTCAAAAGCAGGAAATTATTTGTCATCCATGTCTTTATATCTCTTATACATGTGTCAAGTTTGGCTAACGGGGTTAATTCATCAGGTTTTATGGAGAGATATAGTTACGTATCATCTGCTAAACAACAGGGGCCCCAGTACTGAGCCTTGAGGCACTCCATATTTTACCATAATCTGGGTAGATGATTTATTATGGACCTGTACAAATTGTTGACGGTTAGGAAGGTATGATCTAAACCAAGTGAGTGCTGAGTCTTTGATGCCTCATGCCTTGATCAAATTTTCAAGCCTAAGTAGTATGTCATGGTCTATGGTGTCAAAGGCAGCGCTGAGGTCCAGGAGGACCAGTATCGATACAAGGCTAGGTTTTTTGAGGGAGGGCTTAATAACAGATGTCGTAAACGACTGTGGTACATGCCCTGATAGAATTATTTATAATCTAGAGCAAAACATTATCCAGGAAGGGGAGACCAGTCTTAAGAAGGTGAGTACAAATAGGGTTTAGTAGACTAGTTGTAGATTTTGATGAGGAAATTGTGGAGGTGAGATCTAATATGTTGTGTATATGTAAATAAATTAAATGTTGTTTGAGGTCTCATCTGTGATTCTGTGATTTTGCTATCTTTCAGCAATGGAGTATGTGTATTTGGTGAAACTGATTGGTTATTGATCTTATCTCTAATTGTTTGACATACAATCATAATACTGACATACAATTATACTGTTGAAAATAAGAAAATAACTGTTTTGTGAACTTTATTCAACATAGCCAGTGATTTAGGCGAAATTTATGGTGTTAATTATAGTGAAATATACAATTTCACAAAACTAGGGTTAAAACAGGTAAAAAACACATAGGCCCCCTGACTAGTAAGAAGGAGCTCTTTTGCAGGTCTTTTATTCCATCTGCCATCAGAATGTATAACACTACTGTCATGAAAATTTGTAATGTTAATGTAGTGTCTGAACTTCATTATTAATATGTGCATTTTCCACTGTACATGTGATGTGAAGCTTTTTTATTCACCATATATATTGGTTCCTTCTGCCTCAAAGTATTGGTGAAGCCCTAAGGCGTGTTGCAATCACTGTGTGATTTTTTGTTTTTTAGGTGTGCTTGTATGCTGGGCATACTGAATACAACTTTCTTACTCTCTATTTAAATACTACTGGGCTGTTGTGACAAGTAAATTTCCCAGCTGTGGGATCTTATCTTATCTTACCTTCTTAGTCAAAACATTATTTTTGGATTTATTATACAACAATTTAAAATGTACATAACAAGAATGTAATTATTAATCTACCACCTCACTACTAAACATGCAAACACACACACTGGTGGACAGTAACTAAGTACTGGATATGGGTATCTAATTCAATTATTTAATTCTTTGGAAGGTTTTTACTTCAACCCCCACTATAATTAAAGGCCAAATATCTTTAGCAGGGATTAGAAACGGTTCAAAGAATGAAAATGAAAACCGAAAAGCGAACACAGTTTTGAAAGGGCGTAACTGAAAACGGGAGCAAAACCAATTGTTCCGGAGTGAAAACGTAATTTTCAATTTTAGATAACCGGTTAATAACGGTATTTATCATACCGATTAACCTTTGTTTGAATATTATTCAAAACTCCATAGGCTTGGAAAGTCACCTGCCCACACAGTGTTCCCCAGACCCCTTATAAGATGAATTTAGTCAGATGTTATGAATCGGTATCTCCCCTGCATAATTGGCTAGAACTACTAGTTGATAAAAAAAGAATATTAATATCCAACACTATCTAACTGCCTTTTCCAAGTATGTAGTCTAAATTACTGTAACAATTTGTGAAATAAGATACCAGAGACACTAGGCAAATATTTATAGGCCTGTCATGCAGTTGGTAGCACTATACATAGGTTAGGCTATGCAAGGCTTAAAGCAAGGACATTTTCTGTGCCTTTAAGTTAGGCTATTATTTTTAAGACCTAATATTATATAGGTATTATAATATAATGATATCAAATAATGTTTTTTGCTCAGAACGAACCTAAATGGAAATCAGTCCCCCTCAGTCCCTGATGTTTTGCCATTCACAATTTAGGCTACTCACTCACTCACAAAGTGGTGAATAATGAAGTACATGTATACGTACCTTTATAAATATCCTATTAAGAAACGACCTCAAACACGAGTGAACAAGCAACATGTTAATTTCTTGCGGACACAAACTCCTGTGCTGGCCTCAGCTTGTTCTTGAATTTCCCCTTGAGGATCAATAAAGTATCTATCTATCTATCTATCTATCTTGTTGGTTCATCTACCAGCAAATGATTGAAATCTATCACCCAATGAAACTGGACGATTTAACTGGAATCTATAGCAATTACATCTCATGCACAAAGCTTCATATGTGATGTGCTTTGACATCATCAAACGTCTAGTCTATAGCCTACTATAGCCAACCTTTTACCACTTCAACAAAGGTAATACTCAAATAACAAAATAATAGGCCAACATAAATAAAAGCGAAAAGCTCCATTGCTTGCTTGAGTATTAACATGCTGGCAGTACCAACCATGAGATTTGGAAGACAGACTGCTTACTCATCCATCATCAGCAATTTATTTTTAAGGCTAAGCAGCAGTCTAGGAGGTAACCACTTCAGGTTTTCCAAACCCATTATAATTTTTTGAATGAAATTAAATGTGTAGGACAATTGCTTTGGATAATCGAGATGAAGTGCATAAATTAAGCCAAATAGCCAAATTATGTCTCTGTCAACTCTGCTATATCACAAACAACAATATCTCCGTCAAGAACTATAGAATGGATAGCAGGACCAAACTTCACAAGGGAGTCTGTATCACCCGAGACAGTGAGAATAGCTACAGCTGCATCCGAGAAGTCTGGCAGGTCAATTTCTTCTGCCTGAAGAACATAACAGTAATTAGTTAATGAGTAGAGTAGTCAATGAAAAACACTACATGTGTATTTAATATAATATGAAATACCAGTGAATGAAAAGTTAAGGTAAAATTCCCAAATATGACATTCTTGGTGAATTACTGTAGTATGATTTAATTGCTATTCTGGTGGCTAGAAGATGGTTGTGGTTGTTGTCTTTTGGCTGCAAGGTAGTATCAGAGAGGGCTGAATAGAAATAGAGATATTTAGAGAAGACAAAGTAAAAAAAGAAGAAAGAGTGAAGGAGGACACACAATTTAATCAAAAACTTACATTCCAGGTCTTAAAAAATCCATCTTCCTACAGGAAGATGGGAAGGGCCTGCAGAGTAATTTTCCTTCTGCTGTTGACATTGACGTCTTCCTAGAAAGACAGAGGGATTGTGGGATGGTAATGGGAAGACAAATCAGCAGAATATTAATCCTATGCATATATTAAATAAGACTATAGTACAGTTGACATGTAAATACAAGATTAACTCCTTCACGCTCCTGATATGCAACCTCCTGCTCTGTCTTTCTAAGAAATCGTAGGAGATGAATGTTCAGTGCATTAATAGACTGGAATGAGCAAATGCATGAGTGGTCTGACCCTTGAAAACTGACTGTGATTTAACTAAATAGATGTACCGCAGAGCGGTACAAAATATGACCGCCGCCCAGTCCAGCACATGTTTTCCACAAAAATAAGTCACGCTGAAAGGCATACAGTGGGTCCCAGTTAAAAATTGACACTTCATTCACAATCATGGTGAATGGTGAAATGTAAGTACAACTGCAGCCGCTTGGGGGCAGCATAGTCCGCTGTGGAGTTCCACGGTCGAACCAGACAAGCGCGCGTCGACAGCAAGGGCTGTGATTGGCCGAGTTTTCAGTGCGTTTCTCTGTGTTTTTAGCAGCCCCTGCAACATGCTAGTCCACTGTAGCCTAAGCCTTGTACATAATGTTAAACATAGTTTTGGATTCAGTGGCAAGATTTCTTGATTGTGCAGTGTCTGTCTCTCAGTAATGTTTTAAAAATGAGAGCTTCGTCAGCTGGCAGTAGGCTACTTTGTCGGTAGTCATGAGAAGTTTGTTTGCTAACAGAACATAAATATGCTGCCCAGAAACCTTGTGAATAGTTCTGATTTCTTTTACTACACTAACGAGGTTGAAATATAGACTTTGCCTACAGCATCTCCTTAACAGTAATGTTAACAAAATGACAGCATTCATATGACAAAGAAAAACGAATTCGGTCACTCAAGACTGTGCCACAGCAACCAGTGTAGGCTACAGTCCTACCCAATAGGCCTACTCGAAGCAGATAGCGTTGTCTGACGGTCAAGTGGGTTAATGCAGTGTTTCTCAAACTTTTTCAGATGGAGGACCACTTAACCAATAAAAAATGCATGGACCACCTAGCTAAAAAAAAATAGATTAGACCTACTTCAACAGTATATCAGCACAATAGGCCTACTCACTGAACCACCTTGCTTATTGTATTTTCACTTTGCTTATTGTGTCAGAGGATTCATATGATTTAAACTGGCATATCTTACATAGACAGTGTTGCAGAACTGTTTGGATTTACATACAAGTTGGTTCAATATTGCAAACAACTCATCTATATCATATTTTACCACGTCTGCTCGCGGACCACTTGGGATAGCTTGCGGACCACACTTTGAGAAACACTGGGTTAATGCATGTATTTCCAGAACAGGTCTGCAACAGGCAGTTCTGAGTTCGAATCTAGGCAGGAGCAGAGCCATATTAAGGCCTAGGCCTATTGTTATCATTTTTTGCAAGGTGTTGCTCCTGGCAATACTTGTTTATAAGACGTTTGGTGATTAATTGATAGCTGTTTTTGGGACACGTTAAACGTTCTTTATAATGAGCGCATCTGGGGAGTAAAACGACTGTTACGCGTTGTTACAACTGTAGGCTACAATGATTGCAATACAAAAATACGCGCGCGTGATTTTAGTTCGTTTTGTGTTTTTTGCACTTTTGCCTCATGTGTTTTCAGGTTTGAGGGCTTTTTTGGCAAAATTGACCTTGGTTAGACTCTGCATATGTTATTTCTCCGTATGGAAAATAAAGTCAATTTTCGACACACGTCTGTTATTAGTTCAATAACAAGTGTTGCTTGTTAAAACATGTGACTAGTGAAACTCAAATGATTTTAGAAATATTTAGCCAAAGCCAAAAAGTGTTAGAGAAGGAGAGACGCCGGTGCAGCTCAGATGTCTTCTTAATTTTCTTTATTCTTTAGAAAAAGGTGTAGAACATTATTAAACTTTGACTAACGTTTCGATGTTCGTTAGTCAAAAACATCGACACATCGAAATGTTAGTTTCAAATTAGTGGGACCGAAACAAACCTGTCAACTTTTCCCGGGTTTATCGCGTATTTTAACTTTTTCCTCGCTGTCTTAGGAGGAGCTGCAGGGCCGTCGCAAGGGGATGCGAGGCCCTGTGCGAACTTGACAGATGCAAGGCCCTTTTCACTTACGTGCATGAAATCATGCGATAGCTTACTTTACACATAGCCAAGGCTACCGTCGGTGTATTTTAATAGTAGCCTAGTCTAATAAGCTACACCAGCTTGCCTTTAAGAGGGGAAATTCAATTGTATAGCCTATAACATTAGCTGAGTCACATATTTTGCCATATGGTGTTTATCATAGGCTACATCCGCAAAACCAAATAGTGTAACAAAGGCGAACACTTTAACAGGGGGAATTAATTGGGCATGAATCATTGTGCTGAACGGTATTTGTCAATGAGCAGAAACACACACGACATTCAAACTATTGATAAGATGTACTGGTCTGTATCTATAGGCTAACATTGGACAAATAAATGACACTGACTCGCCATATCCTGACTCAGGAAAAAAAACATTTTCTTGCTTTGCCGCAAACTCAGCAATGAAATCATAGGCCAGTTTGCAGGTAGCCTAACGTCTTTTTCATAGAAGGGAGAGCCCAGTCTCTCCTGTGACACGGAGGTGCGCAAATAGTTTTGAATAGCCTGTTCAACTTCGAAAAGCTTCGTTCACCCGATGCCAGTCACTGATCGCAATTTCAAAGTTCGGAAAGCTTTATCTTTTTAAGTTTTAAGTGCAGTGGCCCCTATCTGCCCCCTTTGGAATTATATCTCGAGCCTGTTATAAGGTCCAGTGCGTTATGTCCTGGGATTCGGATGTGCTCAAAAAGAAAAGAAAAACACTTTTTATAGATGGTTATGAGGAGCAATGTGAGAGAGAAATTTGATGATCATTGATCGTTTTTTTGGGACGTTAAGCCTTTTCCATAGGCGTCAGTGAAGGAGATTGAAGAATGACCATTTTTTTATACGAAAATATTTCCTAACTACAAAAACTCAGTGTCATTCAGACTCAACCCTCTTGTTGTTTTATTATCTTTTTCGTTGTTGTTTGAACGTTGGCAAGCAGGCATGTTGCGGTTGCAATTTAAGTGAAATTTCTACAGTAGGCCTACAACATGCTGTTAGGCTGGGCTACTGTCAATGTACTTGTACAGGTAAATGTTCAACAATTGCTGGTGTACAGGTTATATAATCAATTAGCTAAATCATTTGTCCAGCTGTTTAAACATTTTTTTTTTATTTTTTCAAACGCAAAAGGTGCTTTGATATATTTTTCGTTTGAATGTCGGCAAGCAGGCATGCTTTGGTTGCAATGAATGAGGATAATTGCTTTTTTTTGCATTATTTTGAATATGACTCACTCCAGTCTCAACAGCACGTACGTAAGTTCTAACACACATAGGCCTATCCCCTCTCGCTTTCTCTCTCTCCATCCCTGCACACGGTGCTTTCTTAAAGGAGCTGCACCATTTTACAACAATTGCATCTACATTTTCATATTAGAATGTTTTGTCAAGTGTAAGCTTAAACTACCGTGATCAATTTAAGTTCCCGTGCCCCTGCTGCGTCAAGGAAGCAGTAAGTCAGTCGCATCAAAAATAGTAGTGGCACCCAAGTGACACCTTGTGGTTGTTTGTGTCAACTGCAGTTTGTGCCATTTCTGCTGAGAAAATGGGGTGCGTGATTCATGAAGGAACCCGTCCAAACTTAACGGGGACCCACTGTATATGATTCTAACTGTCTCACTGAATTACATTATGCACACTGTTCACAATTCTCACTGGTATCTGCTAGACAACAAGTACCAAAACATGATTAGTTCATAGATTTCACATGTAATTATACATTTTATACAACCCCACCCCCATCTTGCCTGTTCATAATTCTGAGAAATTCTTGAATTGTGTGCATGTAAATGTTTATGTTTATGTGTGTGTGGGTGGGTGTGTGTGCGTGCATGTGCTTGTGTGTTTGCCTGTTTATGTGCCCGTGTGTGTGCATGTGCATGCATGCGTATATATGTCTACTGTGTGAGTATGTGTCATACGTAGGATTACTGTGAATGTTTGTGTGTGCTTGTGTATCTGTTTATGCACATGTGTGCATATGGAATGGGTTTACATGACCCCTGGAGGCAAAACATACGCAAAAAATTGGTCATCCTAGGCCCTACGGTTCTCAAGATATTCACAGAAAACTGTGTCTGCCCTACCCTCCTTTCGGGGGGTCCAGTCCAGTGGGGGGGCTACAGATCAAAACGAAAAGCGATGGTTCCATGCTATCCAGATGGGGGTACATGCCCACCAAGTTTCGTGTACCCCGGTCTTTCAGTGTCCCAGGAATCCTTGTTGGTGCATGCATTCGGAGGGTGTCATAATGATCCTACACTTTCAATTTCGTGCAGTTTTGACCATGTCAGCCAGAGATATTGTGATGAAAACACCTAATGTTTTGCTTTTTCATTTTTAACTAGGTGGCGCTATACATGAAATAAGTGGTAATGGGATAGGTTGACATGCCCCCTTAAGACCAACATACAAAAAAAAGGTGGACCTCCTAGGACCTACGGTTCTCGAGATATTTACAGAAAACTGTCTCCGGCCACCTACAGGCCAGTTGGTGTATAGTAACATAAATTAATTTATTGTGTGGCCCCCCATGAATGGAATTCCACGAAACTTGGCGTGCATTCAGAGGGTGTCATAATGATCCTACACTTCCAATTTAGTTGCAGTTTTGACTATGTTAGGTCACAGATACCTGCGATTACAACACCTCATTTTTACTTTTTTGTGTTTAACTAGGTGGCGCTATACATGAAATGAGTGGTTATGGAATAGGTTGACATGGCCCTTTGAGATCAACATACAAAAAAAAATGGTCCTCCTAAACCCTACGGTTCTCGAGATATTCACAGAAAACTGTGTCTGCCCTACCCTCCTTTCGGGGGGTCCAGTCCAGTGGGGGGGCTACAGATCAAAACGAAAACAGGAGGTTCCATGCTATCCATGTGGGGTTACATGCCCACCAAGTTTCGTGTACCCCGGTCTTACAGTGTCCCGGGAATCCTTGACGGAAATTTGGACATGCGAAAAAGAAAAAAAAAAAAAAATCTGACTAAACCTATATAAAAAAAAAATCTGACTAAACCTTTGCTGCGCGGCGGTCATAATAATGGCAAAGTAACTGAGCCTGTGTCTTGGAAGAGGCGTCACATGACCTGCATAGCCAACACATTTTGAAAATGCCACATAAAATAAGTCTAAGGTGTCATCCCTTCTTTGATACAAAAACATCACTCAACCCTAGCCTTTGTATCCCTGTGGAGAGATGCAAAGGGATAACATTAGGCTAGGCTATTCTTACTGGTAAATAAATGCTTACAAAATATCCCTATATTTTATAATAATATAGGCTACATGTTGGCTACATTGTGACACTAGTAAATGGAGGACAAGTAATTTATCACTTACCATGGTGTGATGGTGGTTCCTTGCACAGAACTGAAAACATGTCACACTGTCTGGTCCTGAGGGGAAAAATATTATGAACAGTATTATTTCACTTTTTTGAACAAAAATCAGTCAGACAGTCTCTTCATCTCTTTGTATAGGCAGGCCTATCAGAGTCGGATGTTGCCATTGATCATGCTTAGGCTATTGTCAGTAAGTTCGGAGCTACAACTTGGCTTCCTATCCGTGTTAACAAAACTGGAATTGACGTTAATATAAGACATATACTATTGCTGCAGGGTCATTCTTGAATTAGTGACACATACTCAGTGAGGTGAAGCACACACTAATCCCAATGCAGTGAGCTGCCTGCTACAGCCACGCTCGGGGAGCAGTGAGGTGCCTTGCTCAAGGGCACTTCAGCCGTTCCTACTGGTCGGGGTTCGAACCAGCAACCCTCTGGTTACAAGTCAGAAGCCCTAACCAGTAGGCCACGACTGCCCAATTACATGTTTCCAAAACACAACAAAACGTGTGTTTTCAAGCAAAAATAACATCTACTGTTCCAAATGTATTTTATTAAATATTACACATATCAGCCAAAATATTCAATTTATTAATTTTCCAGAAATGTTGTATGTTGTATTATTTTTACATGTTTAACTTAAAATATATGTTGTGATGGACAAAGTGTGGTGGAGATGACATGACATACATAGACAAATTTAAGATTTAAAAGCACTAGCTACTAGATTTTTGTTCTTTTGTTGTTGTTGTTGTCTATTTTTGTGTGTTGATGGTTTAGTTATTTATTCTTTTCTTGTCTTTCTTTTGTCTTGTATGTTGATTTTCTTGTTTGTTATCTGTTGTGTGTGGACCCCAGGAAGATTAGCTGATGCTACAGCTTATGGCAGCTAGGTAGGCTACTAATAAAATGTTTAAAAGTGCGATGCCTGTTTGTGCGTGTCATTTGATTTCCAACTTAAGAAATGTTGCTTTGGTGTCTAACCTGCGCGGCCAAAGTAGGCCACACCAGAAACAGTTGATAAAAGGATCTTTGGTAATACTAAACCATACTGTTTGTCTGTCCAGTTTCCACTTTAGTAGTGCAACAACAGGCTGGCTGGCTGGTTGGCTGACAGCTCAGACAACAAACTTTAGTTAACTCGCTAAAACATGCAGCTAGCCCGCAAAAGGTCTCTCTTACATAGCATACACTTTAGCATACATAGCATACACTTTTTACCGAGAGTAATCCCAGCCTACGAACTCAACAACAAAATAAATCATGCATAATTAAACATTACCTCGATTTAGGCTACTTGGGTATGGCTTAAGGCTTGACTACACGGTGGTAACGGAAATCGAAATCGAAATTTGCTGTCTACATTATTGTCAGTGTTGGGCGAACGCTAACTCGCAAAATCAAAACAGTGTCTTGTGTGATAATTGAGCCAGTAGAGAAATAACTGTTCAGAATTAATCTGTAGCCTTGGGTAGGCTTCTGCAGCAAACAATGTTGTTGCCGATTTAATACTATCTGGCGACGTTTTTAACAGGGCTACTGCCAATAGAGGCTTTTTGGTTTCGTAATTTAATTTGCCCTACTTCTTGACTGCAATGTAGTCAATTGACTGCTTGACATGTCATTTTTATTTTTCTGTACAATAAACAAATACATCTGCTTTATGCCACAGAATTACATTCATATTTGGCTGACTTCTGCAGAAGCGCAAAAAAACACTGCCAGGCCATCCTTAAAAATATTTTCGTTTGCCGTAACCTGACCGACCCTGTCAATTTAGAACCGACCCAAATATTTTTTTTTCCCCCTTTTAGTCCGACCGGTTTTTTACTCTAAACAACCAATACAAATAAAATACTATTTATTTTAGTAGGCTTAAGTATTGTGAATATAAATTGCCTACATACAAACGTAGGCTCTGTTAAATAAAACCCTGTGGCGTCATCTCTACACCATTGGTTTACGCATGTCACACTATGGCCTATACGCTTTGTTTCATTCACACAAACATCTCGGCTGTCATCAGCCGGCCTTAACGCACTGCGCCACGGAATTGACGGCGTGGGTGAATAGGGGATAAATAACAATAGAGTACACAACTGTTTCACCAGCATGTTTAAATGACTTGACTAAAACCGTGCATAACTGGAGGTACACCTGTTATCTGAGCAGTCTGTATGTCCTCATTTTGTGAATGCGAGGACGATATGAGTCTGTTGCATTTCGTTAGATGTCCGAGTCACGCATAATGTTTGAAAACCACTGGCTCGTAATCACAATAATTTAACACACGACAGTTGGATACTTCATCATGTTCCCATGCCCAGGCTCGGACTGGTAATCTGTACAACCGGTGGGCCGGTGACCTCCGGGATTTAAAAAAAAAAGAGTTATTTAGCCTATTTGCGGCTCGTCATGTAGGCCTAGGCCTAGCCTATAAATGCAGTTGTATCCATTTGGCTTGGGGGGTGACAGGTCAATCATTTTGGCCTCTTCATGACAGGTTCAGTGTGTGTTACGATCGCGTCCCCCTGCCCCACCCCTCAAGTGGATTTGTCCAAGCAGCCGCTAGGTTTGTGGGGAAATATCTTTATTTTATTGTCTATGGGAAATAGCCTACGAGTCCATGCATGGTAGCCTAGGCTATATAAGTGTCCTCCGCTGGCTGGTGTTCACATCATCGCAGTTTAACCGTAAACAGCAATCAGAGGTGTCTAGTTTTATTCCATAAATATATTGTTTTTATAGTGTCACAAACACCTTGGCTCAAAAGGGAATGGACATAGGGAGACTGACACCGTCGGATAACGTTTAAATAATAATCATAAATTTATTTACAAATATGTACATAAGTCAGTAAGTGAAGAGCAACAAAAGATAACATAAAGTGTCATGCGCATCAGCTATGTGTAGTGCATAAAGAAAAGGCAATCTGAACAGCTGCAGCCAGCTCTCAGCAGCGTCAGGCCAGAACAAATGAGGCCACAGGACACAGGCTTTATTCTGGAGTCCATTGACACACACACACACAATAGACATTAATTGCACGCGCTACCAAGAGCTGCCATGTACTGCACCATGTAGGCTAGGCTACTGTAGTGCGGTTTTTCTGTCAACAAAAAAAAACGGGTAGCCTACAATTTTCGCACAACTTGGTGGAAAAGTGTAGCACAGGTTAAAGAAAACCCATTCATTTTTTTGAACTTCAAAGTATTTCCCATATAGTAGCCTTTTAGCTCACAACGACAGTGAAAGTGAAACTCGGAAAGTGGAAATCTCTCCACCGAGTGTTACATTAGATGCACAATCAATCGCGAGTCGATGCAGGTAAAAAGTATCAACTGGTAACGAAGGTAGCCTAATTTTGCACACAATGTGCCGTCATTTTGATGTGATGACTGCACACAAACTGCAAAAATGTTTAGTAGCCTATACACTTGGTGATAGCCTACAGTTAATGTGAATCAACTATAACCAAAGTAAAGAAGAAGATTTGCACCAAATAAAGGCTGTGGTTTTTTTTACAACATGTTGGCACAAAACGTAATTTATGTCAACTATGACGATGTCCATGTTCAGTAGCCTATATTTTTCATTTAGTCAAGCAGTGACATGTGGTTTAATGCATGGGGGTAACATGACGTGAGACAGTCAGAAGATGAGTCTGTCTTTAGTAGCCTATCCCTGAATCCTGTCCCTCTCAAATCACTTTAAAATGGTGTGATTAGCAACCAGAATTTTAAAAAAATCCTGGAGAGGGGGCGAAAATTGCCAGGGCCGAATTTTGTTCCCAGTCCGACCCTGCCCATGCTTAAACAGGCGAAATGCCACAACACCGGTTTGTGAATAGGTCTGTGAGTTAGGAGTCCTCTTGACTTCTTTTAAGCTGTCACAGCTGGTGGGAAGGTGTGATTTGTTGGGGGCAGGGCCGGATTAACTGGGCACAAATGTCTGATGGCCCCCCCTGCCCCCCAGTTAACATGAATCGGGTGGTCAGTTAATAGGCCTATATTGTGAAGATTTTTCTTGCCATATAAGGCACGAGCGCGTCTGTGAGGCCAAGCCTCACCAAGTAGCCCGTTTGTTTACAACTAACATTCCATTTAATTAAACTGCTTTATAGGCTATGCCGAAATAGTTTTCAACATTTTGAATATTAGTGTCGGGTGAATTAGGAAATGTTCTCAAAGTAGCCTTATGGCTGAAAGCTGCTTGGGATCCCCCCCCTGACATGAACGAAACACAGAACCCGCCTTCTCTCGCGTCAATCACTGACAGTAGCCTAGAATAAATGCATGGGGAAAAAAACTTCCCCATGACAAAGACATCGTAAAACACTGAAAGTTAATATTTTGTCACTATAACATACATCTGTCCTTTGTCAAATGTGTTATGTTCCAAGTAGCCTAGTGCGTAATTCTGCTTCATAAAGCTGAACAAATACATTTGCTTATTTCACAGAAAAATATAAATAGCCAGTTAGGGTCTACAGTGCAGAGTTGGTAAGTTATGGTAGGTCATCTTGGAGTGAACATACAAACAGGGGAAATTCTTTCTCTAGTAGCTGAGTAGCCTCAGGTGCGCACGTAGACATAAGGCCGAACATGCAAGCGCCAATGATCGTGCTCTCACGATAATCACGCCGTTAAACTTAAATAGGTTAACATCACTCTTAGTTCAAGCAAGGAAAACGATGATTTGAAGACATCTGTTTCGTTGGAAGGGCAAGGGGTAGCAACAGGGCAACACAGAGACAGGCCCGATGGCAGGGCTGTTATGAGAGTATTAAAATATGGGATATTCTACGGAAAACATTAAAACGGCAAGACAGGCGGGAAAGTTAAAATCGTGATAAACACGGAAAAAGTTGGCATGCATTGTTTCGGTCCCAGTGCACAGGGATTATTTGTCATATTATTAATCACATATGATTATTTGTGAAATTGTGCAAACAGGCGCAACGCATTTGAAAAGGAAGGACTGGTAGCATGCAAGCTCACGGGAAAGATTAATTTAAGAACGTTATCACAGTGTGTGGCTGTGGTGTAAAGCAGCGCGGGCGGAAGACAGCGACAATTGGCAGGGGAGGGTCATGTCTTTTTTAACAATTCTGTCGGAGGGTCATTGAACAATTTCTAGCAGGCAAGGGAGGGTCATGCAACTTTTGACTGAAGCACTCAAAATTCCTCCGGTGGCCCCTTCAATAAATAACGAACAGTCCCTAGATTGCTGCTGGGCTATATGTCTTGGTTCTGTTAACAACGCATTGCCGTCAAACGCGTAGCCTATCTCACGGTTGCACCCATTACAAACAAACATGCAATGTGACCGTCTGGGATTGGGAAGAGCACTAAATGCTCTACTGAATAAGCACAAAGTCAAATCTTTAAATGAAAAAACACTCTTTAATAATCAAAAAAATAAACCGCTAATGAAGTAAACTTGTGACCATCAAAAATCGTTTATTGCCTGTAACTCCGTGATAACAGGACGTAACAGGAAGGCATTTGGCTGAGCAACGGAGGTTAATATGCTCTATATTTTGTCCAAATGATGTCTGTCTATCATCGTTGCACTCGGAGAAAAACAGAATGTTTAATTTGTCCGCGTTTCTTGTACGGCTGCAAACGGGATTCACTCACAGTTAACCAAATATTTCTTTATTAGGGCAGGGCAGGCATATTTCTGGCTATTAAATTATTAGTAACACTCCATAATAAGGTGCCATAATAAATAGCAAACTAGTAATTACCTAACCCTTTGTTAATATTTGTTAATTGTTACTAAAATATCTATTTGGCACAAGTTCATAGTTTTTTCATCATTAATTAAATATTAGTTGTTTGCATAAAATCTGTATGTTAATGTTTTAACAAATCTATTAACTAATATTGTATTAATATATGTTAATAGTTAACTAAATATATTTTTGGCACTAATTAACAGTTATTTCTTACATCATTTAAATGTTAAATGTTTATTTACAAACTATATACTAATATAAAAGTTAATGACATATTATTATTTATCTAGCTTTTCTGATTAGCTTTGTGGATAATTTATGGAATGTATGGTTTATGGCTTTATGGTCTTGTGGGGTGTATAAGGCACCCTACTGCCAGTGGTTGGTTGTGTGGAATTTATGGTTTATGGCTTTATGGTCTAGTGGGGTGTATAAGGCCCTACTGCAGTGGTTGGTTGTGTGGAATTTATGGTTTATGGCTTTATGGTCTTGTGGGGTGTATAAGGCATCCTACTGCCAGTGGTTGGTTGTGTGGAATGTATGGTGTATGGCTTTATGGTCTAATGGGGTGTATAAGGCCCTACTGCAGTGAAATTCAGGGGAGGGGGGTGTAACAGAGTTAGAAATGTAGTTTAGTGTTTGTATGTGATTTTCGCCGTAATTAAGCAGCTTTAGTGAGATTGGTGTTTTGGAGCCCCCTTTGGAGAAACGCTATACTGCAGCTCTGCTGCGTTTTGTCCTTGTATTGTTGCCATAGCCGATCAGAAGCGGTATGCTTTGCATTGCGTAGGTTGACTCTATAAAGCTCTCCCCACTTTGTTTTAATTTTGTAACTGTAAAATGTTGTTTAAGTTGATACATACCACCTGGCACATGTATTGTTAAGATTTGGGTGCAATTCTAGCAACTTAGAGAACGTTTATTAATGTTTTCATTATGACCACGAGTTCATACACACTGAGTCTAACGTGACTAGCTGTAAACTCTGCTAGCAACTTTCCATGCATTCAGTGTAGTTTAGCTTAGTGTGCAAGGAAAGTGCAATTCAGTCTAGCAGGAAATGAATGTACATTTAGTTTAGCATTATGTTTATGCATTACCTCCGTATGGTCTACGTCTGAGAGTGTTTAGTGAGTCCCAGAATATTAATAAACTCGTTCTGTGCACCTGAACATTCCATGTCGCATGTCTCCCTTGCTAGTAGGGCTGCCAGTGATGGTGTAGGAATGATGCATGCAATATAGCCCATTCAACTTGTTGTTTTGTTTGAACTTTTCCTAAAGGAATAAATGTGATAAGCCAGTTTTGGTCTCAGTCCCTTCACCGTCTGACTAGTTATATATTACTAATATATTAATAAAGCTTAACCAACTTTATTATAAGGGTCCCCCATACTGATAGTTATATATTACTAATATATTAATTAAGCTTAACCAACTTTATTATAAGGGGCCCCACGCTTATAGCTATATACTACTAATATATTAATTAAGCTTAACCAACTTTATTGCAAGCGGTTCCGGCGCCGACAACAGTGGCAGCATGTCAAGGTAGCTCCGTGTTTTTTTCTTGAATTTCCCCTTCAGATTAGCTCTTAGTATATGAGTAGAACCAATGTCCTTTTAGGCAAGTCCCTCCACTCGGCGGCCATTTGACAACGCTTTTTGGGCACTCGTCGGGCATCCATTTCGGCAGAAATGCGCGTGCGCAAGTCTTCACAACACCAATCTTGCTCCAGCGGCGAGATCACAACAGATGATTGGCACGATGTCTTCACAACACACCATATGATTGGCTCAATGTATTCACATCACACCACATGATTGGCTCAATGTATTCACATGTCGACGTTTTGCCGAGGAAGGGGTGGGATATGTGTAGACAACGGCCATATTGGCGTGACAAACTAGCCCCATTCATTTCTATGGAGTATTTTTTGAGTGCTGTCTCCACATTAGAAAGTCTCTGGTAGAACTGACCCTCAAACTCATTTCTTTCAAGAGTGGATTGAAATTACGTCTGATGTAATAAAGACGTGCAACTTCATTGGTTAGGTTCATATCAACATGGCAAATAACCTACACAAACCAACATAAACCAATAAAAAAAATCGGAAATCCCAATGAAGGGTGAATGAACTAGTCTACGATCGATTGTGGCAGTTGTAAATTGATACACTTTGACATCGTAGGCCTAAGACTAATTGTTTGCAAGGACTGCTGCGCACCCCGGATGTAGGCAGGCAAGCTGCAAGCAATCAGTGAGATGATCCATGAATCATCATCAGACTGCAAGCCTTATAGCCTCTACTACACAAAGGTAAGAACGCGCCTTAATGAAGGTGTAGCCTACTTTGTTTATTTATTTGTGTACGTCTTCCAGCGGGTAGACCTCAGCTAAAGTGTAGGCTATGTAAGAGACCTTTTGCGGGCTAGCTGCATGTTTTAGCGAGATAACTAAAGTTTATTGTCTGAGCTGTCACCCAGACAGTATAGTTTAGCATTACCAAAGATCCTTTATTAACCGTTTCTGGTGTGGCCTACTTTGGCCGCGCAGGTTAGACACCAAAGCAACGTTTCATAAGTTGGAAATCAAACACATGACACGCACAAACAGGCATCGCACTTTTAAACATTTTATTAGTAGCCTACCTAGCTGCCATAAGCTATATGGTTCGCATTAGCTGCTAGATGTAATGCAAAGTAACACTGCAGGGTAATTCTTCAACTATGATCCTTTCCTTGTCCTTGGAAGAAATAAGAAAAACTAAAAAATATTTACTACTTTTTTTTTTTTGATGGTGGAAATGACATTGCCCTTAAAACACAGTTTATTTGCTTCTAGTAGGCCTACTAAAGAATCTAGTAGAAAAAAAAAAAACATCATAATTACATAACATATGGCAGGGACGCTTTTTTTTTGTTTTAAATCTTAATGCTTTTAAATCTTAAATTTGTCTATGTATGTCATGTCATCTCCACCACACTTTGTCATTTCCATCACAACACATATTTTAAGTTAAACATGTAAAAATAATACAACATGCATTTCTGGAAAATTAATACATTTAATATTTGTCTGATATGTGTAATATTTAATAAAATACATTTGGAACAGTAGATGTTATTTTTGCTTGAAAACACATGTTTTGTTGTGTTTTGGAAACGTGTCATTGGGCAGTCGTGGCCTACTGGTTAGGGCTTCGGACTTGTAACCGGAAGATTGCTGGTTCGAACCCCGACAAGTAGGAACGGCTGATGTGCCCTTGAGCAAGGCACCTAACCCCTCACTGCTCCCTGAGCGCCGCTGTAGCAGGCAGCTCACTGTATCGGGATTAGTGTGTGCTTCACCTCACTGTGTGCTGAGTGTGTTTCACTAATTCACAGATTGGGTTAAAATGCAGAGACCAAATTTCCCTCACAGGATCAAAAGAGTATATACTTATACTGGAAATGACAGTTAGACTTTTGGAATCAAATGTCAAAAATATATATTATTCAAGTGAAATCTTTACAGCCACTATTAGAAAGAGTAAAAAGAGTAAACCATGCAAAAAGATTTTTTACTGAAAGATGTTACATTTTCTGAAAATTACCAGGTCAAAGAGTAGTTTAAGAATAACCCTGCAGCAATAGCATGTCTTATATTGACGTCAATTCCAGTTTTGTTAACACGGATAGGAAGCCAAGTTGTATCTCCCAACTTACTGACAATAGCCTAAGCATGATCAATGGCAACGTCTGACGATAGGTCTGCCTATACAGATAGAGAAGAAGAGACTGTCTGACTGACTTTTGTGCAAAAAAGTGAAATAATACTGTTAATAATATTTGTCCCCTCAGGACCAGATGGCTGTGTGACATGTTTTCAGTTCTGTGCAAGGAACCACCATCACACCATGGTAAGTGATAACTTACTTGTCCTCCATTTACTAGTGTCACAATGTAGCCAACGTGTAGCCTATATTATTATAAGTTATAGTGATATTTTGTAAGCATTTATTTACCAATGAGAATAGCCTAGCCTAATGTTATCCCTTTACATCTCTCCACAGGGATACAAAGGCTAGGGTTGAGTGATGTTTTTGTATCAAAGAAGGGATGACACCTTAGACTTATTTTATGTGGCATTTTCAAAATGTGTTGGCTATGCAGGTCATGTGACACCTCTTCCGAGACACAGGCTCAGTTACTTTGCCATTATTAGTCTATTAATGCACTGAACATTCATCTCTCACGATTTCATAGAAGGACAGAGCAGGAGGTTGCATATCAGGAGCATGAAGGAGTGAATCTTATTTTCATGTCACCTGTACTATAGTCTTCTTTAATATATGCATAGGATTAATATTCTGCTGATTTGTCTTCCCATTACCCCACAATCCCTCTGTCTTTCTAGGAAGATGTCAATGTCAACAGCAGAAGTAAAATTACTCTGCAGGCCCTCCCAATCTTCCTGTGGGAAGATGGATTTTGGAATGTAAGTTTTTGATTAAATTGTGTCCTCTTTCACTCTTTCTTCTTTTTTTACTTTGTCTTCTCTATATATCTCTATTTCTATTCAGCCCTCTCTGATACTACCTTGCAGCCAAAAGACAACAACCACAACCATCTTCTAGCCACCAGAATAGCAATTAAATCATACTACAGTAATTCACCAAAAATGACATATATGGGAATTTTACCTGAACTTTTCATTCACTGGTATTTCATATTATATTAAATACACATGTAGTGTTTTTCATTGACTACTCTACTCATTAACTAATTACTGTCATGTTCTTCAGGCAGAAGAAATTGACCTGCCAGACTTCTCGGATGCAGCTGTAGCTATTCTCACTGTCTCGGGTGATACAGACTCCCTTGTGAAGTTTGGTCCTGCTATCCATTCTATAGTTGACAGAGACGTTATTTTGCTATTTGGCTTAATTTGTGCACTTCATCTCGATTGTCCAAAGCAATTGTCCTACAAGTTCATTCAAAAAATTATAATGGGTTTGGAAGACCTGAAGTGGTTACCTCCTAGACTGCTGCTTAGCCTTAAAAATAAATTGCTGATGATGGATGAGTAAGCATTCTGTTTTCCAAATCTCATGGTTGGTACTGCCAGCATGTTACTCAAGCAAGCAATGGAGCTTTTCGCTTTTATTTATGTTGGCCTATTATTTTGTTATTTGAGTATTATTACCTTTGTTGAAGTGGTAAAAGGTTGTTATTTCTTTGATTTTCTGTATTAACCGCATTGCTGGGGATGTTGTTATGTTAGAATTCTAATGGAATTCTTAAATAAATGGAATCTGCATTGAAATTGTCTTTTG
>NC_063195.1:222902-225402 GCF_017589495.1 Alosa alosa | reverse complement strand
CTTTATAGGAATTCACATTATAATGCCAGCTAGCTTTGTCGACGAACGACAAACAAACGCTAATAATTACACAACGTTTAAAGTTAGCTTCTCTTAATTATAATTATGTGTGAAGTTAGCTTCTCAGAAATTACAAAGATAGGCTACGATGGATGGATGCAATCCCATATAGGCTCCCAAACTGTTCATGTGTTTTTGCCTGCGTTCATAGGCTTTTTAAACAGATAGTTTACACAGCTGTGTTTTTGGTGTCCTGCTGTTCATAGGCTGCGTCTTTTCATCAGATAGTTTGCACAACTGTGTTTTTGGTGTCCTGCTGTTCATAGGCTACGTCTTTTGAACAGATAGTTTGCACAACTGTGTTTTCAGCTAGCATGCTGTTCATAGGCTACATCTTTTAAACAGATAGTTTGCACAACTGTGTTTTTGGTGTCCTGCTGTTCATAGGCTACGTCTTTTAAACAGATAGTTTGCACAGCTGTGTTTTTGGTGTCCTGCTGTTCGTCTTTTAAACAGATAGTTTGCACAACAGTGTTTTTGGTGTCCCGCTGTTCATAGGCTACATCTTTTAAACAGATAGTTTGCACAGCAGTGTTTTTGGTGTCCTGCTGTTCATCTTTTAAACAGATAGTTTGCACAACAGTGTTTTTGGTGTCCTGCTGTTCATAGGCTACATCTTTTAAACAGATAGTTTGCAATACAGCAGTGTTTTTTTGGTGTCCCGCTTGTTCGCCTTTTTTTAACAGATAGGTTTGCACAACAGTGTTTTTGGGTGTCCTGCTGTTCATAGGGCTACGCTCTTTAAACAGATAGTTTGCACAGCAGTGTTTTTGGTGTCCTGTTGTTCATCTTTTTAAACAGATAGTTTGCACAGCTGTGTTTTTGGTGTCCTGCTGTTCGGCCTTTTTAAATGATAGTTTGCACAACAGTGTTTTTTGGTGTCCCGCATATTCGCCTTTTAAACAGATAGTTTGCACAACAGTGTTTTTGGTGTCCTGCTGTTCATAGGCTACGTCTTTTAAACAGATAGTTTGCACAGCAGTGTTTTTGGTGTCCCGCTGTTCATAGGCTACGTCTTTTAAACAGATAGTTTGCACAGCAGTGTTTTTGGTGTCCTGCTGTTCATAGGCTACGCCTTTGAAAACAGATAGGGTTTGCACACAGCTGTGTTTTTTGGTGTCCTGCTGTTCGTCTTTTAAACAGATAGTTTGCACAGCTGTGTTTTTGGTGTCCCGCTGTTCATAGGCTGCATCTTTTAAACAGATAGTTTGCACAGCTGTGTTTTCAGCTAGCATGCTGTTCATAGGCTGCATGTTTTAAAAAGATAGTTTGCACAGGTGTGTTTTTGGTGTCCTGCTGTTCATAGGCTACATCTTTTAAACAGATAGTTTGCACAACTGTGTTTTTGGTGTCCTGCTTAAACAGATAGTTTGCACAACAGTGTTTTTGGTTTCCTGCTGTTCGTCTTTTAAACAGATAGTTTGCACAGCTATGTTTTTGGTGTCCTGCTGTTCGTCTTTTAAACAGATAGTTTGCACAAAAGTGTTTTTGGAGTCCTGCTGTTCATAGGCTGCGTCTTTTAAACAGATAGTTTGCACAACAGTGTTTTTGGTGTCCCGCTGTTCATCTTTAAACAGATAGTTTGCACAGCTGTGTTTTTGGTGTCCTGCTGTATGTCTTTTAAACAGATAGTTTGCACAGCTGTGTTTTTGGTGTCCTGCTGTTCATAGGCTACGCTTTTAAACAGATAGTTTGCAATAACTGTGTTTTTGTGTCCTGCTGTTTATAGGCTACGCCTTTTAAACAGATAGTTTGCAATAGCTGTGTTTTTTTTCAGCTAGCATGCTGTTCATAGGCCATGGTTTTAAAAAGATAGTTTGTAATAACTGTGTTTTTGGTGTCCTGTGTTCATCTTTTTAAACAGATAGTTTGCACAGCTGTGTTTTGGTGTTCTGCTGTTCGTCTTTTAAACAGATAGTTTGCAATAAAAGTGTTTTTGGAGTCCCCAAGGTTCATATAGGCCCTTTTAACAGATAGTTTGCACAACAGTGTTTTTTTTTGGTGTCCCGCTGTTCACTTTTAAACAGATAGTTTGCACAGCTGTGTTTTTGGTGTCCTGCTGTATGTCTTTTAAACAGATAGTTTGCACAACTGTGTTTTTGGTGTCCTGCTGTTCATAGGCTACGTCTTTTAAACAGATAGTTTGCACAACTGTGTTTTTGGTGTCCTGCTGTTCATCTTTTAAACAGATAGTTTGCACAGCTGTGTTTTTGGTGTTCTGCTGTTCGTCTTTTAAACAGATAGTTTGCACAGCCGTGTTTTTGGTGTCCTGCTGTTCGTCTTTTAAACAGATAGTTTGCACAGCCGTGTTTTCAGTGAGCATGCTGCGACCACATGGTCTATTTCAGAACCACATAATCCTGTTCAGTTAGACTATTTCAGAACCACATGGTCTATTTCAGCACCACATGGTCATGTTCACTGAGACTATTTCAGAACC
>NC_063195.1:200402-217902 GCF_017589495.1 Alosa alosa | reverse complement strand
CTTATCTCCTGTCCTTTATTTTCTTATTTTCCTTCCGAATTTCCCTTGTCTGATTTCCTGTCCTTTATTTTGTCCTCCCTTTCTCCTTTGTCTCAGCTTTCCTTTTATTCCCTAGTTCCCAGATCTCCCTTTCCTTTTCCTCCTGATGCGCGAATGTCATCATCCACAATTTCCTCCTCCTCCCCCCTTAACTCCTGTCCTGAAACATCCTCCCTTCCTCCTTAAATTCCTGTCCTGGCTCATCACTCATCACCTTTTTGAGTTCTGGCTCATCATCCTCCCTGCGGTCCCTTCCTGGCCCCTCCTCCTTCTAATTACAGTTTTTCTTAATCGCTTTAATGCCATCACATTTTCAAACAATTAACACGCAGGTCTAAACAAAAGCCCACTGGCCAAAATGACACATTTTGCCTTTAAACAACAGATCTTGTAGTCAAATCACTGTGTGATTTCCATCAATCAATACACACTGGGCAGCATGCAATGCTAAATATAGTTCTATAATATTTAGGGGCACAGAGAGGGAGCTTATGAGCTTCAGCCAGTTAGCATCTCAGGACAGGGGGTCAGGGTTTAGTGTTAGCTTCAGCCAGTTAGCATCTCAGACTAGGGGGTCAGGGTTTAGTGTTAGCTTCAGCCAGTTAGCATCTCAGAGCAGAGTGTCACGGTTTAAAGGTCTAGCCACAGCAAGTTAGCATTAGCATCCTAGAGCAGAGGGTCTGTGTTTATTGTTAGCTGCAGCCAGCTAGCATTAGCATCCTAGAGCAGAGGGTCTGTGTTTAATGTTAGCTTTAGGCAATTAGCATTAGCATCCTAGAGTAGAGGGTCAGGGTTGAGGGTTAACTTCAGGCAGTTAGCATTAGCATCCTAGAGTAGAGGGTCAGGGTTGAGGGTTAGCTTCAGGCAGTTAGCATTAGCATTAGCATTAGCCTATAGTAGAGGGTCAGGGTTGAGGGGGCTAGCTTCAGCCAGTTAGCATTCTAGAGCAGAGGGTCAGCTTTAGCCAGGTAGCATTAGCATCCTAGAGCAGAGGGCCTGTGTTTAGTGCTAGCTTTAGGCAGTTAGCATTAGCATTAGCCTAGAGTAGAGGGTCAGGGTTGAGGGGGCTTCTGATATACGTACACGCTGAGTCATGTCTGCTAACTCATGTTTACATGGCTGCTGCTGTATTTTATTTTGGGATGTGCTGTGACATGATGCATCCTGTGTGTTTGTGTTTGTGCATCCTGATGAACCCAAACTCCATATGAAGGTGTATTGCCCTGCATTGCGGTGTTATTTTTAAGTAGATAGATAGATAGATAGATAGATACTTTATTGATCCCCAAGGGGAAAATCAATTAATTAATGTTGTATTGTGTGTGTGTGTGTATGTGTGTGTGTGTATGTGTGTGTGTGTGTTGTAGATATTAACGCTCAGGCTCGTAAGGTGCAGCGGAATCGTGCCAAGGGGACGATGACTCTCTCCCGCTCGTCGCTCTGTCGCTCCCTGTCTGAGACCAGCCTGACCATGGGGGGCGGGGCTGGGGAGGGTGAGGAGCCAAAGCGCTATTACTCCACCCTGCCTGGGCCAATCAGGGCACGGTCAGCACGCGACGGCACCCGTGATGTCATGAGGGGTGAGCAGAGGAAGGAAGGACGAGACGGAGGCGGGACTAGACACTCTCTCTACCAATCACCTGATGGAGGGGGCGGGGCTAGACACTCTCTCTACCAATCGCCTCACCTCCTTCTGCTCCAAGGCTTCAACAGACAGGTGAGAAAGAAAGAGAGAGAGTGTCTGTGTGTGTGAGAGAGAGAGTGTGTCTGTGAGAGAGAGTTTGTGTGAGAGGAGAGAGTGTGTGTCTGTGTGTGTGTGAGAGAGAGAGTGTGTCTGTGTGTGTGAGAGAGAGAGTGTGTCTGTGTGTGTGTGAGAGAGAGAGTGTGTCTGTGTGTGTGTGAGAGAGAGAGTGTCTGTGAGAGAGAGTGTGTGTGAGAGAGAGAGTGTGTCTATGTGTGTGTGAGAGAGAGTGTGTCTGTGTCTGTGTGTGTGTGAGAGAGAGTGTGTCTGTGAGAGAGAGTTTGTGTGAGAGGAGAGAGTGTGTCTGTGAGAGAGAGTTTGTGTGAGAGGAGAGAGTGTGTGTATCTGTGAGTCAGGCTGTATGTCTGTGTGAGAGAGTGTGTATCTGTGAGACAGAGGGCTCTATCTTGCACTCAACACATCCCAATAACGTGAAATTAAGCACACATGCAAGATCATTACACTCCACCCTCTCTCCTCCCTCAATCACACTCATTTTAATATGCTAACTAGAAGGACATTCGAGAGCACAGACCTCCGCGAAGACAAAATGGCCTATCCCGCAATATCCCGCATAATAACAATGAAAACTCATCTGTGGATCCATTCATACTCAAACCTGTTCCAAAGTTTAATAATTGAAATCATCAAATTAATAAAAAAGTTTTTTTCCAGCGAATGCGAGGTAGAAGTGCTTATCTGAAATAATAATAATAATAATAATAATAATAATTTATTTAAGTATTTGTAGCACCTTTCATACACAGAATGCAGCTCAAACTGCTTTACATTTGAAGCATGTGACACAATAATAGTCAGTCATTATCAATCACTTTCACTTTTCTTCATTGCTGTGGCCGTTTATGATCCAATCAGCAACATATCAGAAATATAGAAAAAAATGTGTCATAAGACTGGCAGCCTTAACCCTTTACCCCCCACAAGCACGCCTATATGGCAACTGTGGCAAGGGAAAAAACTCCCATATTCCAGGAAGAAACCTTGAGCAGAACCTGACTTAATAGGGGAGCCCATCTGCTTCTGGCTGGCTGCGCCCTCCAATAGCAGCAGATGTAGAATAATCTGAAAAAGTAGTCTACAGGATAAGATGAGTTAACAAAAGCTTTCCTGTACAGGTATGTTTTCAGATCTTTTTAAAAAATATTTACTTAACTCGCATGAACATGAACATGCTTGATGTACAGAGGCAGGGTGTTCCATAGTTTGGGGGGCATAATGGATAAAAGCAGCTTCTCCACTTTGCTTGTGGAGCACTTTGGGTACAATTAAAAAGATTAGAATTGGATGATCTAAGTTTCCTTTGTGGTTGATAAGATATTAAAAGCTCAGAGATATATGAAGGTGCTATGCCATTCAGAGCTTTGTAAGTAATTAACATAACCTTAAAATCAATTCTATAGGAAACAGGGAGCCAGTGAAGTTCAGCCAACACAGGGGTGATGTGTTCTCTCTTCTTGGTCTTAGTTAAAAGTCTAGCCGCAGAGTTCTGTATAAGTGCCAATTTCTTTAGATGTTTTTTTTGGGAAGACCAGTGAAAAGTGCATTGCAGTAGTCGAACCTGCTAGTGATAAAGGCATGAATTAGTTTTTCTGCATCTTGTTGAGTTAAAAAGGGCCTCACTTTGGCAATGTTTCTCAGGTGGAAATAGGCTGTTTGAGTAACTTTACTGATATGGGGCTTAAAACTTAACTCTGCATCTAAGATGACACGAGGCTTGTTACTTTTGGTTTGACCTGGTGCCAAGTTCCCCAGATTACTAAGAACAATGTCTCGCTTTGGTTTTGGTCCAACCAAAAGTACCTCTGTTTTGTCATTTAGTTTCAAAAATTTTTTTTCTCATCCACTGATTAATGGAGGTTAAGCATGCATTGAGGGAGCAAAGGCCATCTGGGTTAGTTGGCTCTACAGACATATATAATTGGGTATCATCTGCGTAGCTGTGGAAGTTTACATTATGCTGACTTATGATGTTTCCCAACGGAAGCATATATAGGGAAAATAGCAGGGGACCAAGGCAGCTCCCCTGGGCCACACCAAAAGGCAAGTCATGTTTTTCAGACACATGATCTCCTAGACTGATATAAAAATCTGCCAGTAATGTAGGTTTGAAACCAGTTTAGAGCATTATCAGAGAGACCCACCCACTTCGCAAGGCGGTGAATTAGGATGCTATGATCAATGGTGTCAAATGCCGCACTCAAATCCAGAAGAATAAGGATTGAGACTTTGTTTGAGGCAGTAGCCAGTCTAAGATCATTGACTATTTTTACTAGAGCCGTTTCTGTGCTGTGATTTGATCTAAAACCTGATTGGAATTTTTCAAGGATACTGTTCTCGTTGAGGAAGGTATTTAACTGATTACAAACGACTTTTTCCAGTACTGCTCAGGAACGGTAGGTTTGATATAGGCCTGTAGTTGCTCAGATTAGTATGGTCAAGATTCGACTTTTTAAGTAAAGGTTTCACAACAGCGGTTTTAAAAGCAGTTGGAAATATACCTGTTTCTAATGAGGTATTTATTACCTTGAGAATAAAGGGAGCTAAGCCATCATATACATTGATAGCTAAGCTATAATATACATTTGAGGAATCTAGTAGGGATTGGATCCAAAACACATGTTGAGGAGCTGGTTTGAGTTATAATTTTACTAAGCTCAGATTGAGTAATAGTGCTAAAGAACCTTCATTGTGGGGGGCTGTTTTTGGGAGTACTATCAAACATATTTCTTGTGTTACCAATAGCCTCCCTTATAGAAATTACTTTGTTTTTCAAGAAGTCTGCAAATTCTTCGCATCTTAGAGAGGATGCCTGACTGAGTGTATCAAAAGGTGTTTGATGCAATAGCCTATCAATGGTGGAGAACAACACCCTAGAGTTTTCACTGTTTTCAGCAATTACCTTAGAGAAGTGGTTCCTTCGCTCATTCCGAATAGCTCTATTATAATTTGCTATTTTTTCTTTTAGAATGGCACGGTGAACCTGTAACTTAGTTTTTCTCCATGTTCTCTCAGCTTTTCTACATTATCTTTTTAGATCATGGATATTTTCGTTCATCCAAGGTGTCAGTTTGCTACAGGGCCTTTTTTTAGTCTTTAAAGCCTGTGTTGCAGGTTAACCACCTGTCAGACACCAAACAGGACGAGGACCACAAAAGCGTCACGTTCGAAAGTTTATTTAAGGGTTGGGGGTTAAGGGGGTTTCAGGGGTTCCGGGGGGGTACGGGAGTTCCAGGAGTTCCGGGGGTTTCAAGAGTCTGCGTGTGCGTGTTCCCCCAGTAGCTGAACAGCGATGGCAGGAGCTGGATGATCCGGGAAGTCCTGGGGGAAACACACATACAATAGCAATTGAAACAAAGCGGCAGTACAGTCAAGGACTAGGCGGTATTCGTAGAAGAGAGACAAAAGGAAGGTCGAGATTACCGGGGCTGGAGAACGCAGAAGTAGTCGAGCGGGTCCGGATCACAGGCAAAGAGTCAGAGGCGTTTTCCAAAACAGGCAGGTAACTGGTGCTGGTTGCAGACGATCTGACAAGTGTGGACTGAAAAGCAAGGCTTTATATACAGGGCATGATGAGTTGTGAATGCAGTGCAGCTGGTAGGTAAACGAGGGTGAGGCAGAGCAGAGCAGGAACAGGTGGAGGTCATCAGACTTCAATCAGCGTGTGTTACCAGGCAGAGAGAGAGCTCATGACAGAACCCCTAAAGGGACGGCCCCAGAAGTCCCAAGAGTGACACCACGCCGAGGGCGGAGGGGAGCCGGTGGAGGGCTACACCGAAGCGGCCCGAGTGAACATCCTCATCCTCAGAGGGAGCTGGAGGGTCGTGGACAGAAGACGGGACAGGTACCGGTGACAGGGTCAGGGTCAGGCACAGGACAGGAAGCCGGGTGGGCAGGACGGTTAGGGACCCCTCTGGGGCGCCCCCTACGGATTGCAGGTTGATCAGGATGCAGACGGTGGAAGTCGGCGACGAGTGTCCGGGTCCACAATCCGACTGGCTGGCACCCAGGTTCTCTCCTCAGGTCCATAGCCCTCCCAGTCGACGAGATACTGGAGGCCCCTACCTGCCCGCCTGGACCGGCAGGCGTCGAACGGTGTGCACCAGCCCACCGTCAACGAGGCGAGGAGGAAGCGCCACGGGGACCAGCGGGCTTTCATGCGTCGGCTTGACTTTCGAAACATGGAAAGTAGGGTGCACCCTCATGGATGTTGGCAACTGGAGCCGGACTGCGGTTGGGCTGATGACCCTCTTTGATTGGGAACGGGCCGAGGAATCGAGGTGCCAGCTACGCGATTCCACCCGCAGTGGGAGATCCTTGGCTGCCACACCTTCTGGCCAACACGGGTAGGCGGGTGCCGGGCGATCTTCGGTTAGCCCCAGTGGCATAGCTGACAGCTGACTTGAGAAGCGCAACCGAGCTTGTGACCAGGTAATGCACGGCAACAGGCGAGGGCAGACGGGCAGGACACATCTCCTTCCTGGCTGGGGAACAGGGGGTCTGGTAGCCATACACATACTGGAAAGGTGACATACCAGTGGCAGAGCAGGTGAGGGAGTTGTGAGCATACTCTATCCACACATCAGTTGTTGCTCAAGCCTGGGGTTTCTATGAAAAAACCATGCACCGCAGCGCCTTTCTCCAGCTCCTGGTTTGCCCGCCGGACTGACCATTGGACTGGGGGTGGAACCCAGAGGTGAGACTCACTGTGGCCCCTAGAAGACGGCAGAAACTCTTCCAGAATGTAGAGGTGAATTATGGGCCTCGGTCAGAGACAACATCCCTGGGCAGCCCGTGTAGACGGAAGACATGATCAAGAACAGCCTGGGCAGTCTCCTCTGGCAGATGGCAGTTTAGGGAGGGGAATGAAGTGTGCCATCTTGCTGAACCGGGTCAACCACAGTGAGAATGATCGCCATCCCACCTGATGGTGGGAGGCCAGTTACAAAGTCCAAGGAGACGTGGGACCAGGGTCGGTGTGGGCACAGGCAAGGGCTGGAGTAAACCAGCAGGGGCCGAGTGGAAGACTTGTTCTGATTGCAGGTGGGGCAGGCACGGACGCACCCTCGACATCCCTTCTCAAAGAAGACCACCAGAAGCTGGGCAAGGAGATGGCAGGTGCGGGCGGAGCCCAGGTGGCAGGCAAGGCCGGAGTTGTGTCCCCACTGTATGACCTGGGACCTCAAATTCTCTGGGACGGAAGAGACGACCGCCTGGGCATGCACTGGGACTGGGATGGTCACGGGGGGGCCTCTTGAATTTCCTCCTCAATATCCCAGGTCAGGGCAGCTATGACGCAGGGATCGGGCAGAATTGATGCAGGTTCCTGGGAAGGGGCGCCATCCTTCTGAAACTGACGGGAGAGAGCGTCCCAGCTTGGTGTTCCGGAGAACCTGGGCAGTATGACAGGGTGAAGTTGAATCTGGTGAAAACAAGGCCCAGCGGGACTGTCTGGGGTTAAGACGCTTGGCATTGGCGGATGCATTGAGGTTTTGTGATCGGTCCAGACCAGGAACGAACTGTGGACCCCTCCAGCCAGTGACGCCCTCCTCCAGGGCAAGCTTGACAGCCAACAGCTCATGGTTTCCAACATCATAATTGCGCCTGCAGGTGAAAGCCAGCGAGAGAAAAATGCACAGGGGTGCAACTTGTTGTCCTCCTCTGCCCGTTGAGAGAGTATGGCCCCCACTCCCCGCCTGAGGCATCCACCTCGACAACTAACTGCCGGTCTGAATCCGCATCTGGAGATGGGGGCAGTGGTGAACCGGCCTTGAGGGTATGAAAGGCTGTGTTGGCCTCTGGGGTCCAGAAAAAGGGGTGTTTGATGCTGGTCAGAGCTGTGAGGGGAGCGGCGACGAGCTGTAGTTCCGATGAATCTCCTGCAGAAATTGGCAAAACCGAGGAATTGCTGCAACTTCTTCCTATTCCCCAGAACTGGCCAGGAGGTAACTGCCAAGACCTTTGGGGGGTCCATCTGGATATTGCCTTCAGCGGCACGATGTATCTCAGAATGACACAGTCTGAGCATGGAACTCGTGATTTCTCCACTTTGACATAGAGAGAGTTCTCCAGGAGCCGGTCAAGAACCAGCTGGACATGACGGGTGTGTTCGGACAGAGTTCTGGAGAAAATTAAGATGGGTCCAGGTACACGAAGATGAATTTATTCAGCATGTCCTGCAGCACATCATTCACCAGAGCCTGGAATACCACTGGGGCGTTGGTGAGGCCAAATGGCATTACCAGGTACTCGTAATGGCCGGTGTGGGTGTTGAATGCAGTCTTCCACTCGCCACCCTCCCTTACTCGCACTAGGTGGTAAGCATTTCTAAGGTCCAGTTTGGTGAAAATAGTGGATCCCTGGAGCAACTCAAAAGCAGAGGTGAGTAAAGGCAGAGGGTACCGGTTCTTCACTGTGACATCGCTCAGACCTCGATAATCAATGCAGGGGCGAAAGAGAACCATCTTTCTTTCCCACAAAGAAGAACCCGCACCAGCTGGCGAGGAAGACGGGCGATGAGTCCAGCTGCCAGGGAGTCCCTGATGTAATCCTCCATAGCTTTTCTTTCAGGAGGGATAGTGAGTAGAGGTGACCTTTGGGTGGAGCAGTCCCAGGAGGAGATCAATGGCACAGTCGCATGCGACGGCAGTGGGGGCAGAGATGTGGCTTGGTCTTGTTGAACACCTCTCGAGACCATGGTAACATTCAGGGACATTAGAAATGTCGGGGCAGTGCTGGGGGTACTGAGCGGGGGCAGCGAGGCAGCACGCAAACAGGTTGAAGATCCAAGATGGCGCATCGCACACGCGAGCGACCTCTCTCTGTCCCAACCAGACACGGTGTTTTGTTCGCTTAAAAGTGTTTGTCCGAAAGTTTTACGCGGTTTGTCTCGCCTTACTACGCTGTACTACAAGTACAGCAGGCAGTTTTAATTGACATCTGCAAAAGCAAGTTTTGCAGCGTTCTGGACTTGCAACAGAGACGCTAAAGGAACTCGACTACTCCGCCCTGCAACAACACCGACTCCGGGCCTGCTACTCCCCCCGGAAAGAAAGCATCGGAAGCGGTGTGCGAGGAAGCAGAAGGGGCAAGCGCTGAGGCGCCCGGGCCAGGCTAGCGGCCAGCCTAACTCGCCCAGCCATACCATCCATTCTCCTGGCAAATGTATGATCACTGGACAACAAAATGGATCACATCACTGCTGAGATCAACGAACGGACAGTAAGTAACTGCTGTGTGCTCGTCTTCACTGAGACTTGGATCTTGTTGTTGACTTCGGAGAGGTCACACCCAACACCTGCCACTGACCATCGACGGTGCTGTGGTGGAGAGAGCGAGCAGCACCAAATTCCTGGGGTGCACATCAGTGAAGACCTCTCCTGGACCACCAACACTGCATCACTGGCTTAAGAGAGCTCAGCCCGCCTGTACTTCCCTATGAAACTCAGGCGAGCAAGTGCTCCACCAGCCATCATGACCACATTCTACCCAGGCACCATTGAGAGCATCCTCCAGCTGTATCGCTGTGTGGGGAGGCGGAAGCTGCACTGAATACAACAGGAAAGCCCTGCAGCATAGTGAACACAGCTGGAAGGATCATTGGTGCTTCACTCCCTCCCTGAAGGACCTTTACACCACCCACCTCACCCAGCAGCGCTTACCAAAATTGAGAGTGATGCAAGTCACCCCGCTCACAATCTGTTTGATCTACTGCCCTCTGGGAAGAGGTACAGAAGCCTGCGCTCCCGCACTACCAGACTCACCAACAGCTTCATACACCAAGCTGTGGGATGCTGAACTCTCTCCCCCCTCTCCCCTCCACCCTCAGCTACATAACATCCTGGACATTGGACCCACAATGGCACTACACTCCCACTTGCACACTTTACAACTTGTTGTTGTTGTCCTGAAAACACAACACTTCTGCTGCTCTTACATAACTTGCACCACTATGCCACTTTCTTTTATTACTTAGGTCAAACAGAACTACCCAAGCCTTTTATTGGCCTGACTTTGCACTAGTATTTTATTGATCTGTCTATGCACAATTTCAACCAAATTTTGCTGCTCTTATTTTTTCATTATTATATGTGCCCTCTTATTTACTTATTTACTTACTTTTTTGTTTACTTGAATGTTATGTTTGTCTGTGGACTTAAATTGGTAAAATATGTCTTGTCTTCACCGTGGGATAATTGAGAAACGTAATTTCGATCTCTTTCTATGTCTGGAATGATGTGAAGAAATTCACAGGAGTGTGAATTCAGTGTGAGGATTATGGAGACGGAGCCAAAAGGGTAGCCCAGGATTAGGGGTGGCCTGGAGAGCTGAGCATGTGGAGCCGGATGGTCTCTCGGTGGTTTCTGACACCATCATTGAGATGGGGGCTGTGATGCTGGTAACTGTGCCAGTATGTGACCGTCCAGGGCCCGGGCTGGAACAGGGTGGACAAGCGATGGCTTTTTCCAAGCCCAGCTGACGAAAGCAAGTCTTGTGTCCATAATGTTTGCTTCTGCGCCAGAGTCC
Organism: Alosa alosa; assembly: GCF_017589495.1. NCBI lineage: Eukaryota > Metazoa > Chordata > Actinopteri > Clupeiformes > Clupeidae > Alosa > Alosa alosa. The sequence continues at coordinate 207,578 of NC_063195.1, read as the reverse complement.
ACCAGGGCTGCCAGGGGTGTGGGTGGAATCAGACAGGTGAGTGCAGACTTGGATGAGGGTTTACGGCTGATGGAGGGCTGAATGTTCATTGAGCTCATCCGTTCCTCCTCCATCTGGTGAGAGTCGGTTGCTGGACAGGTGGCTTACTCGATGACCATCATCACCACAGTACAGGCACAAGTTGAGGTGATGCTGTCGCTGCCGCTCTGCAGGGGGTTAGGCGCCGCGTCTCCATCGGTTCAGATTGGTCTGGCTGGCTGGATGGTGTGGCAGGTGAGGACAGAAGGGCAGTTGCTGGGATGATCGTGTGCTGGTGGATGGACTCTGGCGCCCCGACGGCAACAGCCTGATCCTGCGGCTCATGTGGACAAGTTGAGCAATGGCTTCATCAAGAGGGGGGTTGATCGCCGGGAAACCAGCTCACCCTTATGTAGTCCACCAGGCTGTGGAGGAAGGCATCCACCAATGCTTCCATGTTCCAGGAGTCTCCGACTTGCCACGTTCAAAGTCAATGGAGTAATCCGCACAGTCCTTCTGCTCATGCACATCATCAGGGTCCGAGGATGCCTCGCTGTTGTGACCAAATCGGTCACTTTGAGCATCTCCTCTGCTAATAGGTTGAAGGTTTTACATGCTGGGGGTCTGGCTGAACTCACTGCTCCCAGAGTCGAAGCCTGGCCCACAGGTGAGTGATCACATAACCACCCTCGCCTCTTCCAGTGGCAAAGGCAGCTCGTCAGGAACGCCCATCTGGGTTCAGTCGCTGAACTGCTCTTCTGGCATTGCCGATCCTGGGTTCCTGGAGGTTCGCAGTGGACTGGGCAGGAGACTCGGGAGCTGGGCTGGTGAGCAGGCTGGCTGGGGCTGGACCGTGGGAGCAGGCAGAGGAGAAAGGTTGAGAAGTTGAATGATCATTGCAAGTTGTTGCTGTTGCTGAAGCTGTTGCTGTTGGAACTGCTGGACGCTGTTGGTAGCCGGGCTTGAAGTAGGGAGGCAATGTCAGCAGTGCTGCGGTTTACCTCTCTCTGTCTCTTCCAGGCGTTGCATGGCGTGGGTGGTTCTGGTTCGTCGGTTTCATGCTGGTTCGGGTTGCGTGCTGGGTCCATGTTTGGTCAGATTGTACTGTCAGACACCAAACAGGACGAGGACCACAAAAGAGTCAATTGAAAAGTTTATTTAAGGGTTGGGGATTAAGGGGTTCCAGGGTTCGGAGTTCCAGGAGTTCCGGGGTTTCAAGAGTTACGGGTGTGTGTGTTCCCCAGTAGCCCGAACAGCCATGGCAGGAGCTGGATGATCCGGGGAAGTCCTGGGGAAACACACACACAACAGCAATTGAAACGAAGCGGCAGTACAGTCAAGGATTAGGCGGTATTCTGTAGAAGAGAGAGACGGAAGGAAGGTTGAGATTACCGGGCTGGAGAACACAGAAGTAGTCGAGCGGGTCCGGGATCACAGGCAAAGAGTCAGAGGCGTTTTTCCAAAACAGGCAGGTAACTGGTGCTGGTTGCAGACGATCTGACAAGTGTGGACTGAAAAGCAAGGCTTTATATACAGGGCATGATGAGTGGTGAATGCAGTGCAGCTGGTAGGTAAACGAGGGTGAGGCAGAGCAGAGCAGAGCAGGAACAGGTGGAGGTCATCAGAATTCAATCAGCGTGTGTTACCAGGCAGAGAGAGAGCTCATGACACCACCACTGTTGATTAATGGGTACATAAAGCACTCAATATATGTATATCCTTTTTAAAAATGTCTCCAAAATGGTGTTAAATGCCAGTTTTTGTTGTTTTTAGCATTTGCAGGTTTTTTTTACGCATTCGGATGATGGCGTCACTTTGGGACTACATGATCTGCGCTTCATTCATTTCAATGCATTTCAATGGACATCACGGTTACACTTTCAACATAAAGTTTGTATATTTACACTTCGAATTTCGTTACAGCATTTATATGACAATGAACCTATGGTCTAACAAAGATCACAATGTCTTCCGATTTTAGTTTAATGTAATTTTCTGAATTTGAGAGGCCTCGTTATGAGGCTACATAATGCACCTATTCAGTTCAATGCATTATGCTTATAATGTTACAATACTTTTTTTGTTACTGTCAGTGAACAGCACCGAGTGAAAGTCAACATTTTCTTTATATCTAGTGATAGTGATCATGTCGTTAGTTCAGATACCGGGCAAACTTAGTCAGAAGATCAGAATAAAGCATCATGATAGTTAGCTATGGGCTAACTTTTTAGTCTCACCTGTGAGAGCCACCCCAGTTGTTGCAAACTTAGCTTCTAGCCGCATTTGGATTAGGCTGGTCGTGTCTTCAGCATGAATATTTTCGATAACTACTGCTCGTGATTGATTGCCATTGACATCGCCAGGGTACGGCTTACCAAAGAGGGAGATAATATGGGCAAGTCGCAGTTTTGCAGGTGCTTGTGTGGGCTTTGCCGTCCTGATGGAAACTGTGGTGGAGAGCTGCAGTAACTAGGGAAGCGAGTGCATTTTGGCCGCTGGTCGAGGAGCTCCCCCCAGACCAGCATATGACATGATCTATCTAGATATCTATCTACCTGTCTATATATTATATCTAGGCTATCTATAGCCTATCTATTTATCTATAATCTGCGCTACCTACTGCTGAACAATCCCTTACTCGCCTCTCTTTACTTTCTCTCTCTTACTCTCAAGGGTCTCAAGGTGGGCTTTGGTCTGTAGCCTCCCCAAGGTGACGTAATGCAATGCATTGTGGGGGAAAGGAGAATCACTTCAAACGCTGTGAAATAGTACTTGCTTTTTCATATTATATTCCGTTTTGTGATACCCAACAACATAAAATACAATGGATAACAGTTTAAATGTTTATTACCAACAAGCAAATTGTGCAAATTCTTTGGAAAATTAACCCTGCAACACGGCCTTTAAGGGTGCCACTCTGTCAAGCAGAGGGCCTAGTTCACAATTGAGAGCCTCTACCATTTGATCAATGGGATGATGTAAAATATCTAAATTTATGGAGTCTATAAGAGCTATGAACTGCTGTTCTGCTCTAATGTCCAAGAGTCGCGATTTGATTGCAATTTCGGGATGAATTTTTTAAGTATGTAGTACTACCGTATTACACCTGAGTCGCAGGACCGGCCAAACTATGAAAAAAAAGTGTGACTTATAGTTCGGAAAATACGGTATATTAAAAGATACACAATAATGATCAGACATATTTATATCATTTACTGATAAGTCTGTGACTTCTATCCCTCTAGAAATGACTAGATCGAGGGTGTTGCCAAGGTTGTGGGTGGGCCCTGTAACATGCTGGTTTAGCTCTAAACTGTCCAAAACATTAAGGAACTTACTGGCTTTAGCATCAGTTGTCTTATTGACATTTATATTAAAGTCGCCATTTACAATTATCCGATCATAGCTAGTGATGATGAGCGACATAAGTTCATAGAAGTACAGCTGGGTCAGCCTTCAGACTGAGGGCAATATACTCAAAGGAAGCAAATTCGCCAAAGTTGACTCTAGTGCAGCTATATTTGTTTGAGAGAATGGAGGCAATTCCACCACCTTGTTTGCCCTGTCTAATTGAGTGGAAGAAATTATAATTTGGGGGACAGGTTTCAACAAGAACAGCTTCACTGTCTGAAGTCAGCCAGGTTTCAACAAGGAACAGAAAATCCAATTTTTTTCACTGATAAAATCATTGATTGCAAAGGTTAGCAAATAGCAAGAATCATGTCTTTATCATCTGTAATTAATAACAAAAAACAGCAGTGTCAGAGCGTGGGAGTGGCTATAGGCTATAGAAGACCGTGGGAGTGGCTAGGCTATAGAAGATCGTGAGACTGGCTATAGGCTATAGGCTATAGAAGACCGTGGCAGTGGCTATAGGCTATAGGCTATAGAAGACCGTGGCAGTGGCTAGGCTATAGGAGACCGTGGCAGTGGCTATAGGCTATAGAAAGACCGTGGGACTGGCTATAGGCTATAGAAGACCGTGGCAGTGGCTAGGCTATAGTAGACCGCAGCAGAATTGTTGGTCAGGCTGCAAGTAGGTGACATGGTTTGCATAACTGGGTTTGAATGCATTTGGACCATTACAACATAACTGCATTCATTAAAAAATCATTAAATCAATCGTGTCCAAGTAGCCTACCATGCATCGTGCACTGAATGGAATAAACTAAGTTGATCCAGGCCAACACGCCACAACATTACGATTTCTGGGTCAATATATTTGCACACAAGTGTGACAATGCGACTGCTTACTGGAGGAAAGTCAAAGTAGCTATGCAGTCAATCACACTAAGAGAAATAGGCTGACAAATAAGCGTGAATATATGCTGCTATCTATTCACATGCATCCTGTCCCATATGTATTTCTTTTAAAATGAAAACTATCAAAGATACGAAGGGAAAACACTTCGGCAAATGTTAAGGCATGGGTAAATGCGAAGTGAACCCCATTTGTTTTGTGGAAAGCTCTTCAAAATCTGAAATGTTTGATAAGCCAGTCATCAACAAATGTGTAACCAAATAGGCTATATGGTTTCACATTCCCTTTTAATTCCTATCCTCTAATAAGTCTACAGTTGTCATTAGATAGGTTGTTGCATAACTTTTTTTTTTTGAGCATGTTGCATGTCCATTTAAATAGAAACATAGGCCTACTTTTCAAGTGTTATCATTTTTAATAACCCACGCTTCACAATATAGTGTGCAAATAAAGGCCTAGACTTTGGCGATCAATGTTGTTGGCTTGCATTGCCTTTATGTCGCCAACTGACAATACACATTGAAATATCAGTTGCCAGACATGAAGATTAAGCGTGGAGGACCTCACATTCTCATTACATTACATTACATTTGGCTGACGTTTTTAACCAAAGCACTAACAACATGGTAAACAGTAAGTTTTAGAACAATTTCACAATTTTAGGACAGTTTCAAAAACATTAGAGTACAGTAAGAATAAGTGCGTGGGTGAGTGCTGTTTTTAGCAGTTACTTGTCAGTTTAAACGGCTGGTGAGTGCTAGGATCAGTAAGACTTGTTGTAAGTGTTGCTATGAGAGTAGATGTTCTCTCAAAGAGCTGGGTCTTCAGGAGTTTTGAAAGTGGAAAAGGATGTCCCTGCCCTTGTAGGAACTGGCAGTGTTCCACCAACGAGGAACAACAGATGAGAAAAGTTTGGATTGGCTTGAGCGTACCGGGTGGTAGAGCTAGACGCCGCTCGTCAGAGGAGCCAGCGGTCTGGAGGTAGTGTAAGTCTGTATGAGGGCATTCAAGTAGGTGGGAGCAGAACCGAGACTACTTTGTAGGCAAGCCGCTAGAGACTTGAATTTGATGCGGGCATTCTCATCGCTCAAGTCAGCCTTCGTGACATCCGACGGAGCGCGAGAAGAGGCGCATTTGAGATTTTTGTGCGCATGCAAGCTTTGTACATGAGGCCCCTGGTCTGTGGCAGAACTGTTGTGCGATGCAAGCTTTGTACATGAGGCCCTGGTCTGTGGCAGAATTGTTGCAGCGATGCAAGCTTTGTACATGAGGCCCTGGTCTGTGGCAGAATTGTTGTCGTGATGCAAGCTTTTGTACATGAGGCCCCTGGTCTGTGGCAGAATTGTTGTGCGTATGCAAGCTTTGTACATGAGGCCCCTGGTCTGTGGCAGAATTGTTGTGCGTATGCAAGCTTTGTACATGAGGCCCCTGGTCTGTGGCAGAATTGTTGTGCGTATGCAAGCTTTGTACATGAGGCCCCTGGTCTGTGGCAGAATTGTTTTCTGAAACTGCAAAATATCAACAGGGACCGTTTGCGCCGGAACACGCCCCCTCTTTTTGCTGAAACGACCCCGTGGGCGCACATGTACCTCAATATGCGCTGACTGCAAAATAGAAAAGACAAAGGTGCGAGTATACAAAGTCAATTGCGCTGGAGTGCAAGATAGAGCCCAGAGTGTATGTCTGTGTGAGAGAGTGGGTGTATCTGTGAGACAGAGTGTATGTCTGTGTGAAAGAGAGAGAGTGTGTCTATGAGAGAGAGTTTGTGTGAGAGAGAGAGTGTGAGAAGAGAGAGAGGGCCAGATGTACTAAACGCGGTTTTGCCCACTTCAGGGCGATTTGTTTCAAGAACGGTGTGTAAAATCATTGCGCGGTATGTACAAACAGGGTGCAAAGATGTAAAAGCGCAAACTGCCTGTCGCGGGAGCTGAACACTAAACACTGCGTTTTTCGTGTCATGCATATGCATTCATGGGAGGATCCAGGGGGAAATGGGAGTTTAGCGTAAAAAGATGGGAGGGGAAGAGTAAAGAGCGCCTAATTATGTATTCCGCGGTATGTACAAAGACTGCTCCTGAAAGTGCACGTCTATTCTGCCTTGTAAAAGCAGGTGTTAATCCAAATTACAGTTCAATGCGTCAATAATAGAACCTTTCAAAGACAACAGAATCGCCATTTAGAGCACCAGTTTTGTAAGTATTTGTACTATCAAAAGCAACCTTAACTTTCGTTGGCCTTTTGAATGTTTCACTTTCACGTCATTCACATTCACAATGTTTCGTCATTCACGTCAAACTTTCCTATTATTTCATGATCGCTAAACGCTTGATCCTTTTAATGTTGTCATCCCAACTTCATTCAACTGAGCTTGCATAGGCCGCTGCCATTCAGTTGTGGAACGCCCGTAAAGTTGGGCGCTTATGGGTGGAGAAAGGCAGAGAAAGCTTAGTTTACACCAGTTTGATAAATAATGACGGAAACGGGATCTGACAGCGTCGCAATCTGTGGGTTTGGTCCATGACGCTGATAATGCTGGTGCCGAAACGTAACGCATATCTGGCCCTGAGTGTCTGTGAGAGAGAGAATGTCTGTGATAGAGATTTTGTGTGAGAGGAGAGAGTGTGTGTATCTGTGAGACAGAGATGAGAGAGTGTGAGAGGAGAGAGAGTGTGTGAGAGAGAGTGAGAGGAAAGAGAGTGTGAGAAGAGAGAGAGTGAGAGAGAGTGACGCGTCGCGTGCGTTGTTTGTGTGTGTGTGTGTGTAGGACTGTCTTGTGTATCTGTTGAACAGAGAGCAACACCCGGTTTTTAATATGTGTGTGTGTGTGTGTGTGTGTGTGTGTGTCGCAGCGTGTGTAATGCGTGTGTGTATGTGTGTGTGTCGCGGTGTGTATGTGT
>NC_063195.1:190402-197902 GCF_017589495.1 Alosa alosa | reverse complement strand
CACATACACACACAAACACACACTTTCTCTCACACACATACCACACACACACACTCACACAAGCACACACACATACCACACACACACACACTCACATACCACATACACACACAAACACACACTCTCTCTCACACACATACCACATACACACACACACACACACTCTCTCTCACACACACATACCACATACACACACTCACATACCACATACACACACAAACACACACTCTCTCTCACACACATACAACACACACACACACACACACACACACACACACTCACACACGCACACACACACATACCACACACACACACTCTCTCTCACACACATACCACATACACACACAAACACACACTCTCTCTCACACACATACCACATACACACACAAACACACACTCTCTCTCACACACATACAACATTAATACACATTAATAATATTACTCACATACACACACACTACACACACACACACACACATACCACATAATAATAATAAACACACACTCTCTCTCACACACATACCACATACACACACAAACACACACTCTCTCTCACACACATACCACATACACACACAAACACACACTCACTCACACACACATACCACATACACACACAAACACACACACCTTCCTCACACACACATACTACATACAATAACAAACACTTAATTTCTCTCTCACACATATACTACATACACACAAAGCACATACTACATACACACACATACATTACATACACACACATTGTTACACAACATTACACACAGATACAACACACACACATCACCAATACATACAATATACATACACACAACACTCACATACCACATACACACACAAACACACACTCTCTCTCACACACATACCACATACACACACAAACACACACTCTCTCTCACACACATACCACATTATCAATAACACACACATCTCGCTCACACACATACCACATATTCACACAATACACACCCGTTCCTTCCCCTTCTCATTCCCTCCCTTCCCCTTCTTCCCTCTCTTTTTTTTTCTTCCCTCTGTCTCCCTCCTGTCCCTATCCAGGTCCTTCTCTCTCCCTCCCTTCCCCATCTCTTTCTTCTCTATTCCTCTTTTCTCTCCCTCTCCCTCTCTTTCCCTCTCTGTCTCTGTTCACAGGTTCCAAGGAATCCCTTCTTTCTGCCTCCATCTCAGTCAGTGAGGAAGCCATGAGTGTCCTCGAGGAAGTCATCATGTACACCTTCCAGCAGTGTGTTTACTACATCACCAAGGTAACAGACACCTTCCAGCAGTGTGTTTACTACATCACCAAGGTAACAGACACCTTCCAGCAGTGAGTTTACTACATCACCAAGGTAACAGACACCTTCCAGCAGTGTGTTTAATACATCACCAAGGTAACACATATATAGGGGTTATCCTTAGGTTACTTCTGCTAGGGCTGGGCGATATGGTTGAAAACTGTATCACAATAAAAAGTGTCTCATATCAGTCGATATAGATCACTAGATGTACCGCATAGCGGTACAAAATATGACCGCCGCTCAGTCCTCACACTTCAATTTGTCTCCATATTTTACTCCATCCCCCACTCTTGAAACTTTTGTGTATGCTTGTTTGGCATGCCTGAGTGTGTGTGCAGCTGCACAGAAAGTAGCCTACTGGTGCTGAAAAGGTGAATAGATTGTAGAATAGCCAAAAGAAGATGTAGCATTGTTATAAAACCTTTAAAATCTCTAAACAATCACAAGTAGGGCAGTTCATCACAGTTCATCCATTGCAACTGGATTGATGAAAGGTCACTTACACCTGTAATAATAATAATAATAATAATAATAATCTTTATTTGTATAGCACCTTTCATACACAGAATGCAGCTCAAAGTGCTTTACATTTGAAGCATGTAACACAATAATAGTCAGTCAGTCATTATCAATCACTTTTCTTTGCTGTTTATGATCTACTCAGCAACATATCAAAAATATAGAAAATGACATGTCATAAGACTGGCAGCCTTAACCCTCTTACCCCCACAAGCACGCCATATGGCAACTGTGGCAAGGAAAACTCCCATATTCCAGGAAGAAACCTTGAGCAGAACCTGACTTAATAGGGGAGCCCATCTGCTTCTGGCTGGCTGTGCCCTCAATAGTAGCAGATGTAGAATAATCTGAAAATGTAGTCTACAGGATAAGATGAGTTAACTAAAAGCTTTCCTGTACAGGTATGTTTTCAGATCTTTTAAAATATTTACTGAACTTCGCCTGCTTGATGTACAGAGGCAGGGTGTTCCATAGTTTGGGGGGCATAATGGATAAACGAGCTTCTCCACTTTGTTTGTGGAGCACTTTGGGTGCGATTAAAAGATTAGAATTGGATGATCTAAGTTTCCTTTGTGGTTGATAAGATATTAAAAGCTCAGAGATATATGAAGGTGCTATGCCATTCAGAGCTTTGTAAGTAATTAACATAACCTTAAAATCAATTCTATAGGAAATAGGGAGCCAGTGCAGTTCAGCCAACACAGGGGTGATGTGTTCTCTCTTCTTAGTCTTAGTTAAAAGTCTAGCCCGAGAGTTCTGTATGAGTGCCAATTTCTTTAGATGTTTTTTGGGAAGACCAGTGAAAAGTGCATTGCAGTAGTCTAACCTGCTAGTGATAAAGGCTGGCATTAGTTTTTCTGCATCTTGTTGAGTTAAAAGGGCGACTTTGGCAATGTTTCTCAAGTGGAAATAGGCTGTCTGAGTAACTTTACTGATATGGGGCTTAAAACTTAACTCTGCATCTAGGATGACACGAGGCTTGTTACTTTTGATTTGACCTGGTGTGCCAAGTTCCCCAGATTACTAAGAATAATATCTCGCTTTTAGTTTTGGTCCAACCAGAAGTACCTCTGTTTTGTCATCATTTAGTTTCAAAAGTTTTTGCTCATCCACTGATTAATGGAGGTTAGGCATGCAGTGAGGGAGCAAAGGCCATCTGGGTTAGTTGGCTCCACAGAGATATACAATTGGGTATCATCTGCGAGCTGTGGAAGTTTACATTATGCTGACTTATGACGTTTCCCAATGGAAGCATATATAGAGAAAATAGCAGGGGACCAAGGCAGCTCCCTGGGCCACACCAAAAGGCAAGTCATGTTTTTCAGATACATGATCTCCTAGACTGATATAAAAATCTCTGCCAGTAATGTAGGTTTGAAACCAAGGTTAGGCTACATTGTATTTGGGAAAAGCAAAAGGTATCAGTATAATGATGTTTATTTATTTATTTATTTATTTATAAACAAAAAAACATCTCTGTCAGTTCCATGTCGTTTTCAACAGCTATCAAAAAACAAAGGTCATTTTTGGATGGATGGATTTTTTTGTGAATGTTTCTTCTTCTACATAAGATTTAAGTCATCTTTAGTTCATGTAATACTTTATTGTCAATGCACAAATTAAGTAACAGTAGTCTGAAACGAAATACTGTTTTACATCTAACCAGTGGTGCAAATAACTGACATGTCCAAATGGACCTTGATGAAATGCGTTGCTAGACTGTTCATACACATTCGTGCAAATATAGGCTGATTCATGTTCCCTTGCATTGTGTAACTGAGGTCCATGGCTAGTCTGGCTTTCACCAGACCAAGCTCAATCTTTTAAGAAATCAAAAAATAAATAGCGGGCAGATCAGGCTGGGTTCACCCAGCCTAGTCCATAGGCACCCGATATTGTTTAATTTAATTGTTTAATTCCAATTGAGATATCCACGCTCTGGCTATTCTAAATGCAAAAATGCATCAGGGAGTTATGACAAAACTGTAACTAACAAACTAGATCCTAATAGAAAGCTGTTAGCTTCCCTAAACTACAGGTAGGCCTATTTACAACATAAATTGTCAATAGGCTATGCTGGCGACACAAATAAAATCTCCTTTGGAAACCAATGGCTTACGCCTTACAGTATCAAGCGGACTTAAACTGCCATATCATGGAGAAAAGTTGTAATAAAATTCACGCAGCTCCATGAGTCAAGGAAAGCGCGAATGAAGTAGCCACTTCACCCACTACACAGTAGCTTAAGGTGTGTTGCTAAAGCAGCCATAATGAAATGAAGATATCATTGTTTGGATACTTCACACACACATGCTTTTTAATCTTACAGACTACAACTACCAAGCTGGAATCAAAGCACATCGATTCCCTTCCAATACCCTGCACGCACTTAAAACAAAATAAACAGGCGTCTCAGTCTCACGCATGTATAGGCAAAACTGTATCAGACTAGTGTAATGTTGGTAAATCTTCCATTGCACAGAATGATTTTTTAGCACGCGCAACAAATGACAGTTGAAAGATACAATTACAGTGCTGCTATCAATTTGCTTGGTATAACCGCATTTATAGTTTTCTACAAATGCAATCAATCAAATTGGCCTCCATCACTCAACCAACGCTTAACGGGTAACATTACCTAGGTCCTTATTGATATTATAAGATTAACGCATTGCAGCAGTAAAACCAAGCATGTCCGATAAACATCCTCAGATTTATTTATTTCAAGAAGAAATGGGAATTACATTTCATGTGAACATCATCCTATCCTTATTAGACGTTGTCTGCGGTAAACTACAGTCCTTGTAGGAAGGCGTCCATTGTTTTTCCAACCCACTTTTAACTTCCAACAAAATTACGTCTCACTGCAACGATCGCCATCTAGTGGACAAACGACTACTTATCGCCAATACTGGAAATGCAGCCATGATGATGATGATGATGAATATTTATTTTGGCTTCCTAGGATATCGCATATCGTTATCGTTTTATCACCCAGCCCTAACCCTAAGATACTGCAGGGGGAGCTAGGGCTCACTAGCCGCCTACATTTACTGAGTGTAATGTATTTGTGTGTGTGTGTGTGTGTGTGTGTCTTTGTATGTGTGTGTGTGTCTGTGTCTGTGTGTGTGTGTGTGTGTGTGTGTCTGTGTGTGTATGTGTGTGTGTGTGTGTGTGTCTGTGTGTCTGTGTGTGTGTGTGTGTGTGTGTGTGTGTGTGTGTGTGTGTGTGTGTGTGTGTGTGTGTGTGTCCCTAGTCTCTCTATGTAGTGCTGCCTGGGCTGCTGGACTGCAACCCTTTTGGTTGTGAGCGGAATGTTGGTGGGGAAGGAGGCGTGGTTCCAGAGCCTGTGGGCGGAGTTCTGCAGGTGTTCCAAGTGACACAGGAACTGCTGGCTGTCTTCCTGGTTCATCCAGACATACAGAAGCAGATGTACGCTTACCTGTTCTTCTTTTGCAACGTGTCTCTCTTCAACCAACTCATGGAGAAGGGTGAGTGTGTGAGTGTGTGTGTGTGTGAGTGTGTGTGTGTGTGCAGGCACGGGCAGTTCATATGGGAAGGTGAGGCAACGCCCTCCTAAAAAAATCATCCACCCAAAAAAGTAGTTCCTCCTCAATAAATATAATCTTCATGACGTTATCATTATAGTTTATGTGTGAACGTCGTCATTCATATTGACGAGAACGATATTTATTTATAGTTATTGTTATCGTTATCGTTCTGGTATTCCTACCTGTTCTTCTGCAATGTGTCTCTCTTCAACCAATCATTTATAGTTATTGGGTGTTAGGTATAGTTTGTGTGAACGTGCCATGCCGATATTTATTTATGTTATTGTGTGTGTATGAGTGTTCTTCTGTGTGTGTGAGAAGGGTGTGTGTGTGTGTGTGCCTGTATGTGTGTGTTTGTGTGTGTGTGCGTGAATGGTATGTGTGTTTGTGTGTGGAATGGCTGTGTGTGTGTGTGTGTGTGTGTGTGTATGTGTGTGTGTGTGTGTGTGTGTGTGTGGTGTGTGTCTGTGTATGAGTGTGTGAGTGTGTATGTCTGTGTGTGTGTGTGTGTGTGTGTGTGAGTGTGTGTGTGTGTGTGTGTGTGTGTGTGTGTGTGTGTGTGTGGGTGTGTTAGTGTGGTGTGTGTGTGTGTCAGAGAGAGAGAAGGATTATAAAGCAGACATCTTCAATCCTCTTAATGTGTCATAACAGACAGAGAGGATTACAGCTCAACCTGTTGGCACATATCTGTGTGTGTGTGTGTGTGTGTTCTGTCTATGTCTGTGTGTTTCTGTGTGTGCGTTTATATGAGTGTCTGTGTGTTTCTGTGTGTACAACTGTCACTATGCACTGCAAAAACTGCTTATTTAACAAAATCTAACCAAGTGTTATTAATCTTATATCAAGATAAGAAAAACTAGTTGGTATAGTTTTCAGTATAAAGAGACTTACCTAGCGCTTTCTTGTGAAATCATTTGACTTAATTTTAAAAAATAATTCACTTATTTTAAGACATCTTATCTTGAAAACAAGCAAATTTGTCTGCCAGTGCGTTAAGCAAATTTTTCCTAAAAACAAGCAAATTTGTCCTAAAAACAAGCAAATTTGTCTGCCAGTGCGTTGAGCTTATTTGTCTTGATAAGACTCCTTAAAATAAGTTAAAGTCTTCTTAAATTAAGTCAAAATGATCTTTTGAGAGGGCTCTAGGTAAGTCTTTTCATACTAAAAACTAGATTTTAGATTTAAAATTAGATTTTTTTATCCAGTGTGAATGTTTATGTGTGTGTGTGTGTGTGAATATTTCATTTCATTTAATTTGTTTATTTATAAGGACAGCACACATACATTAGCATTTTTCAGTTTCCCAGTTGGCTCATTTTTAACCCTAACCCCTAACCCCTTGGCAAGATGTTCTCAATTCATCCATCAATTGACCTGGTCAGTTGTTCCCAGATGTCAAGTCAGCAATAAAATATAATTTACAAAAGCACATAAAAACATTTATTTTCTGTGTGTGTGTGTGTGTGTGCGTGTGTGTGTTTGAGTGTTCTAGGTCCGTCGCACGGGTGGTTCCAGAGTATTCATGTTCTAAATACAGTATGTGTGTGTGTGTGTGTGTGCATGTGTGTGTGTGTGTGTGTGTGTGTGTGTGTGTTGTGTGTTCTAGGTCCGTCGCATGGGTGGTTCCAGAGTGTTCATGTTCTAAATACAGTATGTGTGTGTGTGTGTGTGTGTGTGTGTGTGCATGTGTGTGTGTGTGTGTGTGGAGTGTGTGTGTGTGTGTGTGTATGTGCGTGTGCGTGTGCGTGTGCGTGTGTGTGTGTGTGTTCTAGGCTTCTCAGTTAAACCAAGGCGCCTGCACATTTACTCCGCCTCCTCGGTCTCCTCTTACGGCGACCGTCGCATCGGGAAGCCCATACCTCTCCAGGTAGACGAGGTAGACAAGGGAGCAGACAACAGTCAGTATTCCCGTCTTCAGCGTTCAGAGTTAAATCCACAATAGAAGCTTGAATGTTCAGTAGCATTTGTCGATCATAGATAATAACGCCTTGCGCAACATGCACATACGACGAGACAAGCAGAGCTAAACAAACAGAAGGAGCAACCGGAGTCGACAAGCAGCCATAGACAAAGGCGCGGCCATCTTGGTTGGACTCCTTGAGACACTGCTTTGCTTTCATGTGCCACTGCTA